>NC_141866.1:55000-300000 GCF_024713525.1 Acromyrmex echinatior | reverse complement strand
GTAAAAAGAGAAAAATAAAAATTTCCCTAACAGCACAAAGTCGATTTAAGTTGATTCTGAGTTATAGCTTCTAGACGTCTGAAAAATGGTCATCCATAAGTCGACTTTAGACGACGTTGGAGACGTCTCTAAGTCATACAATGGGTGCATTCAGCTCAGTAAGCGCTCAATGAGCTCTTGTATCTGTTTGGTCTATATTTTGAGTTCTAACGGAATATACCAATCAGATGCAAGAGTTCACTGAGCGTTCAGTGAGCGATTGTAGTACTGAATGCACCCAATGTCCCACTTTAAAGACGACTGTAAGTTGACTTTGAATGCTTTCCATCAAGGCTCTTAGGCGACACACATCGACACAGCATTGGACACGGTGCTTTCCAACAACGACACCCCACAGCACAATTAGACATAACAGAAAAGCATAGTCGAACACTCTAGTTGCCAATTTTCGATTGAATTTTTGGCGCTTTAGAGTATTTCCATTTTACATATAGGGTACGACATAAGAAGTACATATATAAGTCATCTGAATATTTTAATGTAAAAAATTATATCTACGCATAAAATTATTATCCAATAAGAAACACAGAAATATTATCTCACAAGAGACATGGTGTGACACGGCAAATCGTTACATCCTTGTTGTTCATTAATGTTAAACAAGGATGAGGTGATCGCTGTGTCGTAGATGGAAAGCACCCTTTAATTCTCGTATTCATAGTCAGGCCTTATTTAAAGCTTCCTTAAATTTATCTTTAGATACTCTACGAATTATTTCATTGGCTGCTGAGCATCTAAAGATAAAAAACGTAAAAAACAAATGTGATTATAAATTCAAAATTATGAAAAGAAGAGCATAAGGAACCACAGCACAAGTTATAGTTTGTGATATTTAATTATTATTGCATCAAAAATTGATTATTACAATAAAAACATTAAACATTTCGGCCACAATCTGGCCATCTTCAGTAAATTAATAATATTCTTAAGATGCAGAGTTACATCAAGTTGGAATAAAATTCAACCGTCGTGTGTTAATAACACACAACAAATATAATTGTAAAAAACAAATAACAACACATAATGTCACGACAAATTTCTATCTGTGCAATGGTTATACTTGAGATTCATCGTTATATTTTTTGCTGTAAAACAGAATCTGGAAATTCTCGTTCTACACTTTTCTTGATATGACTTCTAACATTATTATACGAAGCAGCATCGCATAGATGTAAACACGTTTTTTACAATTATAACACACGACGGTTGAATAAACGTTTAATGTTTTTATTGTAATAATCAATTTTTGATGCAATAATAATTAAATATCACAAACTATAACTTGTGTTGTGGTTCCTTATGCTCTTCTTTTCATCTAAAGATAAATTTAAAAAAGCCTTAAGTACAAGGTCTGACTATGAATACGGGCATAAGTCAACCATTCTAGGCTGTGGTTCGATTCATATCCACAACGCATGAACAGCAATCATCCTTGTTTAACTATAGTCAAATAATAAGGACGAAATGATTCCACATTTAAGCTTTGTGAGCGTAAATCGCACTAGATGTCCTAAAGTTGATATTAAAAGGACATCTGTACAAAATCGATTTACAGTCGACTCTAAAGGCCTGATTTCAGGGCAAAGTCAACTTAGCAAAGTCGACATATTGATGTTTGTACTATTAGGGAGATTATGTTTATTTTTCTTCTCGAAGAAATAATATTTCTTTATGAAACCTGTTGGGATTTCTTTGTTATATTGCTGGCAAGGTTCGTATAGAGTCAGATTTTGCAAATTGATTCTTGAAAATTTTATTAAGAAGATCATATACACTTCAACTGCACTATAGTACACATCGAGATATCAGAACCAATTTTTATTTTTCTCTTTTTACAAAAAAATCGCTCTGTATGAGCCTTTAGGAGCCTTTTCTGATTACGAATATCGCAATTAAAACGCGATACATCCAGTATTTTTAACAGTAATTTCGGTATAAAAAAATTCATTTTCGACTAGAGATCTCCACGGGTCTCTCCTGTCGACCCTTAAGACTTAAAACACCTATTGTAGATCCAGACTTAGGGTACATAGATACTAATTGACTCATCGGCTTATTGCAAGGTTACTGTTACAGAAATTTTGTGTGCGACAGCCCTAAAGGCCATGGCACACATCTTCCGTAACAGTCATAGACGTACCGTAAGAATCAACCAATTAGAATTAAGAGTTCAAACAAATTCTCGATTATGATTGACTCATTCTTATAGTACGTCTTATAATTACTGTTATGGAAGATGTGTGCCATGGTCTGAGGCCTAATCTATAATCAGTCGGGAGACGTTGTTGTATGTCGTACCATAAGAAATTAACTAATCATGGTCGATTGTTTCTTTCCATGCGATAGCCGATAATCGAATACGCATGCGTTCGACATCCGACGTCGACATACGACATATTGTAAAACAGGCCTGAAGAGCTGTCGCAGACAAAATTTTTGTAACAATTAAGAACTTAAGCCGATGAGCCAATCAGGGGGTCAACTATGTATCTTGAAATGACGTGAAAATTATAAAAGTAAACAAATTTACTAGAATATTTATAATTTAATTGGTCAATATCTAGTAATTATTGTTCACTTTTGTAATTTTCATCTCATTTCAAAATACACAATCGAGCCTCAGGACGCGTACATAGCTACTGACAGTTAACGGTATCGATAACTGACGATAGCCAATGGCAAGGACTAACTTAGAAAAAAAGCACGATTCTTATTAGTTGTCGCTATTTAACAATACCGATAATTGTCGGTAAATGTGTACAGAATACGAGTCCAGGCGCGCGATTCCGTAATTATCTTTACACGCCTACCGACAATTGTCGGTGTCGTTGCGCAGCTTTTTATATTGGGTCATCTAAAAAGTATCCGCGGTACTTTGTCACTAGATATATGACCATCAATACACATCTAATGACAAAAAATCGCGGATACTTTTTAGACTCAATAAAATATCTGCGCAACGACATTAACAACTGTTGATAGACTTGTAGTCCCTAAGGGCTGCCAGAATTTCTGTAAATAAATTTTCAGAAATTGTATATAATGAACGTATAAATGAACGTGTGCTGTGTTACGCAAAACTCATTTCTATTATATTGGGTCATCTAAAAAGTATCCGCGGTTTTTTGTCACTAGATGGTATTGATGGTATTGATGGTCAACACCATCTAGTGACAAAAACCGCGGATACTTTTTAGATGACCCAATATATGTTTCATGAAATGTATTACAAATTCGCGTAACCAATAAGCTGCCATCTTTGGTATTTCTGTTGGAACAGTAAAAGAAAATAAAGATATGATTGGTTATCATATTCATCTTTCTTGTGTATCATGGGACATATGAAAATTGAATTCTGCGTAACAAAAAACGCGTAGTAAAATAATGACTCGAAAAACGGGTACAAGTCCCTACTTAGTTACATGATACGCGTTATGTCTCCGACACGATGTTCATCGCGCGCGACACGCGATATCCAATGAGTGTACAGCTTTACCAATGTTTTTATTCTAAAGGTATACTCTCATTGGATATCGCGTGTCGCGCGCGACAATTGGTGTGCCAGAGCTATCATGCGGAAAATCTATGTCATGGCACAATAAACGGATTAGCGGATCGCCAATCACAGAATTGTTCCTTTAAATCTGCTTGCCAAATTTGCAAGAGATCTCCAAGAGAACGATTCTATGATTAGTGATCCGTTAATTCGCTTACGCACAATCCGCATGGAATATAAGAAACAAAATTGTCGCGTACATAAAACGGTGGAACATCAAAATCCTTCGATACGTGAATATACGCGTACGACAATACACGTCAAGCTAGTTCTACATTAGTCGCATTTTAGCGTCGCAATCGTGTCATAAGTGTTCAATCAGAGTCGAACTAGCTTGATGTTTATTGAGTCTGTTCTACAATTAGTTGCAAGCCAATCGTAAGTTTGTTGCGACAGTCAATCTGAAGCTTGCATTTTGAAATCAACACTTCATATTGGCTGTTGCAACAAATTTACGATCAGCTTGCAACTAATGTAGAACCGACTTTAGGGTGCCGTAATAGAGCGCCACATACGGCGTAACTTGCGTAAACATAACTTTCGCCTACTAATCGTATCGTCACTTGAATATTAGTTTCTACCTAGTTACTTTATGCTTTTTACGCTATTTTGTTGTTACGCCAAAACGTGGTAAAAAACCATGATGTAAGAATACCAAATGTTCCGTTCCCGTGGTTGCACAGTAGCAGCGTGAATTTAGGAAAAAGTGGATTGGCTATTTCAATATGCCAGCACTATTATATACAGGAAAGTCAATTTAGGCAAGAATTTGATTGGTTGTTTTCAGTATTGCTATCGCCATTATGCGCAACGGAACACCTATTCTTACATCATAGGTGAAATCACCATGCATAAAATCCAATTTCTGGCTCATCTTAGCTTCATTCTATCTGAAAAAATGCACATGGGTTTCCATTTTGTCATGGTAGAATTATAAAAGTCATGCGCCTTTTTGCAGGCGGGAAAGGGAGTGAGAGCTGCTTCACGTGGAAAGCCGAAACTAGTCGAGAAATCCATGTACAATTATAGACATTATTTTGCTTCTGTGACAAATTTCCTAACGTCAATAATCAACTTTAACGTTTAATATCTCAGATCACAGATACAAAAATATGATTTATCTAAAAAATGTTTGAAACAAAAGTAATAAGATTTTAATAAAATTATCAGATGATGATATTAATTTGATATTGGAATGACCTTGAAAAATGCTTTCAAGGTAACATAGAAATCTTGAACGAAACTCCCTATTTTTTATAAGATATCTTTATAACTGACATTGAAACGTTTCTAGAATACTGGTTACAAACCTTTTTTCATAAAAACTTTCCGAGTTATGGCATTTGAAAGTTACAGTACTGCCGGTATTAGCATTACCCAAGGTGTACCGCGTGAAGATTGCACAGTCAGATTTACATGTGTGTTCGGTCACAGTATAAGTATTGGGTCATCTAAAAAGTATCCGCGGTTTTTTGTCACTAGATGGTGTTGATGATCAACACATCTAGTGACAAAAAATCGCGGATACTTTTTAGATGACCCAATATATACGGTATGGACACTGAGCGTCGACACCTTTGATGTAGGGTCCCAGATCATCACCGCCATGACTCGCCGTCATGTTGTGGATTGGAAAGGCGCTTATAAATTTGAGTTTCTATAAAGCTACAGAATGTGTTTTCTAAAAAAAAAAAGACAATTCGGTCGTGAAAATTGTTTATAGCGAGTTTATATTTTTGAATTGTTTATATTTTTAAGTCAGTATTATATAATAATATAATGTTAACAAAACTCATTATGTAAAAATAACATTCACAATAATAATAATAATATTAAACAGTAATAAGTAAATTAGAACTAATAATTGATTAAATACTTATAAAAATTGTAATTGAATAATTATGTATAAAAAAATAATATATTGCATAAAAATTGTAATTAAATGTGAAGTTGTAGTTTAATAATATACATACGTACACGCATGCACGCATGCACGCATGCACGCACGCACGCACGCACGCACGTACACACCACACACACACACCACACACACACACACACACACACACACACACACACACACACACACACACACACACACACATGCATATTTTATTATGAGAATACTTTATCGTATACAAATATAACAATCTACACAATATAGCGTCTCTAAAAAAATTTAATTGAATTTTTTAGTAAAACTTAATTTTATTAATTATTTGTCATACTTTTCTCTTACAAATAAAAAAAAATTAAGTTTTGTACGAACGGCTCTCATCCGTGATACTCATGTTTGGCTCAATTTCCTTATCACGAGTCTCACACAATATTGTAGGCGAAAGAGTTAATTATTGGGTCATCTAAAAAGTATCCGCGGTTTTTTGTCACTAGATGTGTTGACCATCAACACCATCTTTTTTTTAGATGACCCAATATATTTGATGGCAGAGCTTTCCAAATCGAACACGCGGGCCTTTTATCCCCCCTCTTGCCTTTCGCTCGCTCGTGCTTGTCCCCCACCATGAATCCAATGCTTCTTCTCTACTCGTGATTGTGTACCGGCGTAGTGACGCGGCGTATCATTTCGAATAGTAGTCAGGTGCGGTTTCATAGATACGTATAAGAAGAGACAAAAGCAAAAGAAGCCATATTTATGACTTATTTTATTTTCGTTTTTGGGATCTTTATTAATCCTAAGAGTTATATTTGTATATTTGCATACTTGCTTGCGATGCAAAGCTCTATGCTTGAGGCTCTAAATGCGTGTGGGAAGACTGGCGTTGGAGAGGATAAAATTAAGAGGGGCCTTCTTACCGTTGAAATCTTGGTGGAGACACGATCACGTGACCATTTAGAAGACTCTGTTTTATGAGAAGGAGATCCAACTAACCTGCAATTTTAACTTGCTGAAGCCACATTCCTGATTAAAAATCGACGCATACATACTAAAAATTGACTACACAAAAAGTTCAATGTCCATACTTATACTGTGGTAACTAGCGTCACTAATTTTGTTATTTCCTGCGGCAGCTGCAGTTGAAGAGGTGAGGCAGCTACAGCATCCAAGATGGCGAATATCGTTCCAATTTGAAATGCGTATTCGCACCAATTGTATGCTTATTAAAATTGGAACGCTGTTGATAACATGTTTTTATGACGACATACCTGCAACACTGGCAATCAATTTTGGAACACAGCCATAAGTTCACTTTAAAAATGTTATTTTTTTTGTGTTATTGGCGGTAGCAAAATGTCGTCCATTTGGCATCATTAATTAGCTATTCTTATGACGAATCTATACGGTTCCTGAAACGAAGTGAAAATTACAAAAATGAACAAATTTGCTAGGTGTTGAAGTTATAAATATTCTAATAAATTCAATTATTTTTATAATTTCCACCTCATTTTAAGAATCATAATAAGCTCCTTGACGTCTAAACATCGTAAAAATGATGTGAATTCTTATATTTCGTATCACTCACACAATGTCATAAATTGACATAAAAAATACATCATATTTTCGTATTATTAATAGAATAAATGTACGACGTTATTAATTAATCACTAATGTTACTAGTGTCGACAATTGGCCATTTATTCGACATCATTAAGACTGTGGTCAACGTCTCGCTACAAATACTTTGAAGCATTTGATGGTATTTGAATTAAAAAATGCTTCAAAGCGTTTGCAATATCGACCTAAGTACGATATTGTAAAGACGTCATAAATAAATTACGTCATTAATTGATCAAAAAGAAGACATCATTATTACTTAAATTATATCTTAAATAGGTCACATGACGTCAATAATTTAAAATGATTAACTATCGACGTCAAAATAACGATAGTTTATTATCTGGGTTCTTGTGCACTATATAAATATTTTTAGAAAAATATATAATACACAAATACAAAAATACTACGTTGCAAACAGAAAATTTGAATGTTCGAATGTATAAAAAAAATATTAATGAAGAGAGCTCTTTGAAATCAGTTAAGAATGTACAAACATTTAAATTTAGTGTGATTTTAAGGAGTTTGGTTAATACTTTTGACAACTGAATAGATATATACCTTTGCTAGCTAGTGATTAACTTCACATAGATATGATTTTATTCTGTGCTATATACTTTAAAAAATAATGGTTTCAATATTTCTCTTTATAAATATATTATACAATTTAGAAATATATGATAATAACATAAAATACAGACGGTAGGAATCAAGCTGATTATTAATTAGCGCAATTCTTCTTAATATTAAATATATAAACCTTGACCTTAAACATTTCCATTCATGGTTTGAGTCTTCATCAGTAATCTAACACAACGGTTGGATTATTGCATTACAAAATAATATCTCCACTCATATATTTCCTCTCAAAAAATTGATCGTTAACTATTGTGAGGTAAGTCACATATTCACAAAGTTAGAAAGCTGAGTGGCAATGAGAACTCAAGCTAAAATTATATAAATGATTAAATTATCGTATGTAAATTTTAAAATTAATAATCATCTCACTTCACAGTCGATGCCTCAACACTGAACAATAAATATGTTGTATGCAACATTTTGAACATCGTTAATAAGTTAAAAATTATCATCAAAATTTTAAAAAACTATTATAACTGAGAGAACAATTTATATCTTGTCATTTCAACCGTCGGTTGAATAATGATTGTTAAACAAGTAACATAGCGATCAATTTGAAGATAAACAAACTATAATTTATGACATGTTAAAAATAAACAATTTATAAGGCTTTTTAAGGCTAATAAGAGTCACAGGCTGATAAAGGTGCCAACGATTAAAAATCTATCTATCATTAATCGATTGTGTGGAATCTTTTTTATTTTGAACGTTTCGGCTCTCTTTGTAGTCCTTCAGCAATACATATCTCAAATCTTAAATCATTGAACCTTCCGTCACATGTGAGTCATTCAACAAGTTCCCAACTGAAGGGGATTCTGATTTGACATATATAAAATTAAAATTGAGTCAATAAGAAAAACCAAATCCAAGCAACTCATCTCAAATGGGAAGTTCAACAATTCCATGAAGCTTTGGAAGTATTTATATTAACTAATAAATTATTGAACCAGTTATCTCAGTCTTATACATATATTCACTATTTATAACTTTCCTCTCCGGGTAATCAAAAGCGTTTAACGGATAATTTTTAATTGATAAAGGACACCCCGCAAAACAAAACGATTAAGTTCTAACTAACATTACAATATTCCAAATATAAATGTAAAAGTAATAAATTATTTGTGTGCAAGACGTGAAAAATACATTAAATTCTTTACGAAGTGATTTAATTGATCAATTCATTTTTTTTATCGTCCTATGTGCATGATCCTGCAGTGTCAGATCGTAAATTCTATTTTTTGCATGAGAATATGCGCTTTTTCAAAGAATAGACGTTTATTTAAAGATCTCGCATGATCCAGAATTTGGATATTCTCTCAATCAAACATGATTCAATTCAACTCTGTAATAATGATTGTGAATTGATATTCCAATTGATGTGATTATGTAAGACGCGTCACAATCTTTGCATGTTAATTTGTATATTACATTTTTATTCTGATTCTTTGGGAGATATCCTTCTGGACCTTAATGAATCTACTGAGTTTGATATTAGTGTAAAATGTTGGTTTCAGGTTTTTTTTTTACAAATTTTTAGAAATTTATCTGACGTGATATTTGTGTAAGGAATTAAAAACCAAGGAGTTCTTTCTACATTTTCCGAATTGTCGCTATTGGACATAGAATCTTGATCGACAAGAACACATCTAGAAGATAAAAATTTTAATCTTGTGGAAATGCCAAAATGAATTCCATTGAATAATCATTCCTTACGAGAATGTTGATTATTAATCTAATGTTTTTTTTTGATAAAATTTTGATTCAGATAATAAAATAGCTCTATCAATCAATTCCAAATACTACTCCTTTTTTCTATGATATAAAATGTGCAGATAAAAAATTCAGATAACGTCTTGAAAAAATAAGTTTGTGATACCAGTCAAATTCTAAGTAATCTTTATTCTTAATAATAATCACATCCAAAAAATTAATCATGTCCCTCTCATTTTCCAATGTAACTTAGTGTGAAATGAGTTGAAAATAGTCAAAATGTGAAATCTATTGAAATCTATTGAATCAATTGAAGTTGCCATCACATCGTCTATATATCTAATCTAAAATGGTAATGCGATTCCCAAAATCGCACCTGTCTCCAAATTCTGCAGAACAAGATTCGTAATAATTGGAGAAAGAGATGACTCCATGGAGTACCAAAATTTTTGTTGATAATATTCATTATTAAAACAAAAGAATATAGAATTCACATAATGATGTATCACATAATGTGAAATAATACATAATGTGTACAAGACATAAAAAATACTTTAATTAGTAATTAAATTCTTTACGAAGTAATTTAATTGATCAATAAAATCACTTAAAAAATTTAATGTATTTTTCATGTTTTGTACACATATAACTTACATTTTACATGACTTTACATTTATATTTGGAATGTTGTAATGTTAGTTAGAACTTAATTGTTTTGTTTTGCGGGATGTCTTTTATCAATTAAAAATGTAATATCGTGGAACTTGAATATAATTACAAAAGTATTCTCAGAAAATGTATATTCTCCAAGCGCGTTCCAACATTACTGACTGCTCGTTTGGACGTCCAGTCCGCGTGGCGTCTCTAACCAGACAGCGCCTTCCAAGAAGGAGGAAAATTTATATTTGAAACTAAAAAGAATCTTAGCGATCTTACAATACCCTCCTCCCAAGTTTACAAAAATATCAAATAAAATTTGAATAAGAAATTCTTAAAAAGAATTAACTTAAATTGGATTTTAAACTTCTTTTCTTTTTTTTTTCTTAGGTATACATATGTTATTCTTATTAACTAGGGATATAACACTCAGGTTTCTTGCGCGATCTGCTGCTCCTGCAGATATTTCCTGCTGTGGATGTCGGTATTTGATTGATATCTTTTACAGGTAGCTACAACTATTGTTGCCGTTATTGGAAGTACTGGTTTATTGCCATTCTGCTTAAACTTTTCAATATTATTTTGAATATTATGAGGGTTGCGACACTTTTTTATCTTTGTAATTTATTACTATAGGGATTCGATCATCAATACTTAAATCTAAATTATGCGAGTTGGGAATGCAATCATTATTATGAGCAGCAGCGATCAACTGATCGAAGTGTCTTTTCCAAACCTCACCGGTTTTAAGTTTTACGGACGGGAGTCTAATATTTCCGCGATTATAATAGGTGCCCATGCCTTTTTATTCAGCATTTGATAGTCACGAGTCATAACAAGACTCTCCTTCATTAAAGACTGTGTCGCGAGTTCCCTTGTAGTGCTCTTGTTGCTTTTCAATTTGCTTCTTCTTAAACGTTGGTTTTATCATATCTAATAAGGTTCTGACATTGCGGTTAAACATTAGCTTGATCAGGATTTCTCCAGTTACACAATGAGTTGTAGTTCTATAAGCAAACAAGAATCTATTGAGAAGAGTTCTAATGGATGCCGATTTGTTCTTGGGATCCTTCATCACTTTGCCTAAGGTCGTTTTTAATGTTTTCACAAAATTCTCAGCTGCATCATTAGTTGACGGGTGAAATGCTGATAACGTACTGTGTTTGATTTTATTTTTCACACAAAATGCTGCAAATTCTTTAGACATAAATTGCGCATCATTGTCAGTTGCATTGTCAGCACCATTAACAATTTGAGAAGGAAGTCCAAAGTGAGCAAATACTTCCCTAAGTGTTTCGATTATAGACATAGCATCAGTGTTCTTCATTGTGAAGATTTCCAGCCACTTGGAATGCTGCAAATTATGTTGCTGTATCTCGTCTGGGCACATCTCTCTCGTTGTTAATATATTATTGGCTGTATATGGTCTGGGGCACATTTTCACTTTGCAATTTATTCCAATTAGAGATGGAAGTGTATGAACGATTGTTACTTTTCTCCGTTTAAATTCTTTTCTGAAGAAGATCTTTTATGTTAACTTCTGCGCTGCTGTAATGCTTCCAAGGTTTTTCTTTGACTACTATGGGATTTTTAAATTTGGATTCAACATTTTTGGTCAACCGTTTGGTTTGTTGTTTAATTTCATATTTATAATTAAAATGGATATTATTTATTTTTGTTATCTCTCTGGCTCGCCCTTCATCTTATTGTTTTTAAATTGATAGAATTTAAGTGTTTGCAATATGGTAAATTTTTATTTTAGTCAGCTACTTTCTATTATTTCACAATAAATCGTTTTTGCTCCTCCCAACAAATTTACCTTTTAATAATTGTAATACATTTTAGATTAGAGTTCATTTTTATATTATAGTTTCCATTAATAGGTGGAGATAACTCACTGAAATGAATTAGTAAAAAATTTTTTGTAATTACAACATCATTGTCTTTGAGGATAGCTCAAAGTGAGCCGAAACATGTAAGCGGATTAATTATTATTAAAATTGTTTTGTTAATTATATTGGTTTGCACAAGAATTATTGTGCTTGACTCCTATTATTATATTCAACCATTTTATATCATTAAGGAGTCTTTAGGAATTAATTTATATTCAATAAGTCGAATAGATTTTTTGATTTGCTGTCAATCAGGTTGAAAAAATGATTTTGAGAAAAACGTGTTTGAAATTTTATTTTCATATTACTATATTGCACAAATTTCAATAAAAAAATTTAAGTTACTCTTATTCAGCAATCCTTGGGACGCGATTCCGTAACTGTCGTTACACGCTTATCAACAGTTGTCGTATCATTGCGCAGATATTTTATATGGTGAAAAAGCTGCGCAACGACACCGACAAATGTCGATAGGCGCATAAAACAGTTACAGAATCGCACTCCTGGACTATATAATAGCTCTTCTTTAGCTCTAAAAATGCTTCTTCGTCGACGCCAGAAGCAATTCTAGCGCTTAAGCGACTTTCATGCGTATAAAAATGCTATATTTCCATCAATTTTCTGAATATCTGTTTAAAATTTGACATATGTATTCTCGATACATATATCTTTTAAAATATTACAAAATTAAAAAATCGATTTTTTTCAAAATTTTATCTTTTCTATAGCTCTTAAACTGCGTTCGGAAACATTATTCGAGTGCCTTCGAATCGTATCGTTTTAATCTTGTTGTTCACCACGTTAAACAAAGATAAAGTGATACACGGAAGTACCCGTACAAAAACATTTCCGAACGCAGCTAAGTGTTCACATATCATATATGTAGGTAGATTTTTTATTTATATAAATTGTAAATTTTGGAATATTTATCATACTTACTCTGTGCTTTATATTTCACTGTATCTAGGTCGCGGTCCGATTCATGCTTATAGCGCTATCAACGCGCTCACGATCGGTCTGATTCAGGGAGCTGCGCACAATGAAAGGAATAGGGAATCAACCTATATATTCTACAATACATGATTTCTGATAGGTTAAAGTTCTTATTCTCTACTCCTTTCATTGTGCGCAGCCCCTCACTCCCTAAACGTTTTGCGTGGGCGAAGTGACGTCATAGATTTTTAAATTTTTAATTCGAGTGATGTTCACAGTGACCATAATCGAGAGATGAGTCGGCGTGAGCGTCCACTTTATTTGAGAGGGAAAAGAGAACTAATATGAATTGTGAATAAATACATCCAGGTAGTCGCTTACTAAAAATAATTAAATGTAATTGATAATAATATAATTAATAATAATTAATAATATTAATTGTTTCAATAATTAAATATGATTAATTGGATTGAGGTTATAACATCGTTGATTACTACTGAACTCACATTACATTGAACTGATTTAGCAACAAAAATTTATACACGACATTGAGCGTTTTTATCAGTTCTTTCCGAAATGATAGATACTCGCATGCCATTTGACAATATAATTCATATATTGTATCTATTATTGATAAGTATGATACATAGGTTATGGGTCTCGTGATTGTATCCATATCAACAGGCAGTCCGAAATATTGGGTCATTTAAAAAGTATCCGCGGTTTTTTGTTCAATTTTTGAATGAAATTTTTCTTTATTGAAAATCAATTTTAATCAAATATATATTGGCCATTATTATCTATAACCTTTTGCCATTTTTCGGGTAATTTCATAATTCCATCCGTGTAGAACTTTTGTGGTTTATCGGCGAAAAACTTTTTCAAGTGATTTTCGGCAGCTCTTTTGTCGGCCAATGTTTTTCCATCAAGAGAGTTCTGCAGAGATCGAAACAAATGGTAGTCAGACGGTGCAAAGTCCGGGCTATACGGTGGATGCATCAAAACTTCCCAACTAAGCTCCCTCAATTTTTGACGCGTCATCAAAGATGTGTGTGGTCTGGCGTTGTCATGATGGAAGACAATACCTTTTCTGTTAATCAATTCTGATCGTTTTTCCTTAATCGCTTCCTGTAATCTATCCAGTTGTGAACAGTAGAGTTCTGAATTAATCGTTAGGCCATGTGATAACACCTCACAATGGACGACTCCCTTCCAATCCCACCATACACACAGCATCACCTTATTTGCCATCAATCCAGGCTTTGAAGTCGTTTGTAGTGGTTCGCCGCGCTTACTCCATGATCTTTTACGAACGATATTCTTGTATTTCACCCATTTTTCATCGCCCGTGATGATTTGCTTCAGAAATGGGTCGATTTCGTTGCGTTTTAGTAGTGTTTCGCTGATGGAAATTCGATCAATCAAATTTCTTTGCGTTAATTCATGTGGCACCCAAACATCGAGTTTCTTTGCGTAGCCAGCCTTTTTCAAATGATTCCAAACTGTCACATGGTTGATTTTTAGTGCATTGGCTATCTCCTGACAGCTCACATGCCGGTCTTGCTCGACCAGTTGCAAAATTTCATCGACTTTTTCAGTGACTGGCCGACCAGAGCGAGGTCGATCTTTGACATCAAAATTTCCAGAACGAAATCGAACAAATCACTTCTGCGTCCTGCGTTCACTTACAGCATCCGCGCCGTAAACTTCACAAATTTTTCTGCATGTCTGTGCTGCGTTTTTGCCTTTTTTGTAGTAAAAAAGCATCACATAGCGTATTTCTTCAGAAATTTCACTCATTTTCAAACCAATATAACTTTTGACACGATTGATGAATCACCAAACTTTGTTTACAAAAAATGTAACCTAAAATGTCATCTTTCAGACGCGCGTTCGTTTGACACAATCGGATTAGTGTTGCCCGATATATGACCATCTAGTGACAAAAAACCGCGGATACTTTTTAAATGACCTAATAAAATCGCCAATAGCGCGATAATGAATCAGATCGATCATTAACATCATGAGAATTGTGAGCGCTATAGGCGTGAATCAGACCACAGCCCTAGTGTATGCCTCTACATATATGCAAAGAACAAATTTTTATCTCCAAATTAAAACTGCAACAATATATCTCCTTTTGTGATAATGTTATAATAATATAAAAAGATTTTTACATAAGGATAAGATATTATGTATGTCTGTACGTAGGCAGTAAAATCCGATATTATCCGATCTCATTATCAAGTTCTCGTGATGCGCGATGTTTATGAGTAGGGCTGATTAGAGTCCCTAGAATACCAGAGTGTGGCTTTCTCTTCATCTTATCTTGTGATTAGCGTGCTCACACAATAGTAATATCAATCGAGAACACATATACATTCATATCATCAATTGAGAGCAAACACATTTTGAAACCGCACGCTATTTTTAGGGTATAGTCAGACTCTGGTTTTTTAGAGACTCTGGTTTTCTAAGGCTGATGATTTGGATTGGATAATGAGATGCCCAGATATCCGGTCACTACCCGAAACGCGCGGGTTATATAGGTACGCGGGTGACACGATCCGAATACCGGGTAATATGGTCCGGGTATCCGAGTATCATTGGCTCTATTTATGAGTATTATAGCATTTTCGTAACCAGAACTCGATAACCAGATCAAATAATCCCGATTCTATTGTATATATTATTCTATTATAAATGAAGTTTAAGATTATTTTTCTATATATTTTTAACAGATAGAAAAAATGTATAGAAAAATGATGTATTTCTTGTACAATTTATTAAAGTATAATCTCATATTTTTAAATGTTTCAGTGACGAACTATAAAAAAATGTAGAAAATATAAATATAAATATATATAGAAGAATAATCTTAAACTGTATTTAATGTTTGATAGATATATAAAAATAAAGGAAGATTATTTATAATTAAAACGATGTCGATGAAGAGGCACATTAGCGTAGAAATCACGAGTCACGAGTAGTATGCCTAATGAATACAAAAATTTGTAATTGAGCTCCAAATTGTATTTATTCAAAATTTTCATATAAAAAAAAATGTAATCATATATTCAGTCAAAATTTTGATTGAGTTTTCAAAAAATATTCATTCACAAAAAATTATGAATATTTAACAAATATTTACATTCATTCAAACAAAATATAAACTGAAAAAAAAGCTCCAATAAGCAATTGTTACCTCTTAATTGTAACCGTGCTTTGATGACTTTAAGTAAAAAAAAACGAATTTTATTTATTTTTGTCATTGTAATATTCAGATTTTATAAAGAAATTTAGAAATTTTGAAAAATATTTTAGAAAGATATACATTATTTATTTATAAATCTATCTATTTGATAGAGCGCTATACTTCGATATAATTCCGATTATATGTCAGTACTGTTATAAATATTTTATAGGATATCTTGGGCGCGATGTTTATTATGATCTGTGGACATTAAATTCCAAGATATATTATTTATTCTCAATAAAAATGTTTTTGTTTTATCTATAGGTTAAACAAGGACGCCCATCGTATAAGTCGCGGACTAAAGCACACAATGTAATCGTTGCCATTGTTTTTATAGATTTCTGTTTTCTCTTGTAGACTTGCAAACTATAATGCAGAGTAAAAGTGAATACGAAATGAAAATATTTGTAATTATATTTAAAAAATATTCATTCAAATAGAATGAAAAAATATTTATTCGTTTCTTAACGAATAAAAAAGAAATGTATCCGAATATTTTCATGAATATTTTTATTCATTTTTTATTCATTTATTTGAATATTAGGTGTATTCATCGGAACACTAGTCACGATATGGCGACCGTGTTGTGAGCAGGGTTGGATTTGATACACATTCTGGAAGTTTGAATGATCATACGTAGAATATGCGGAGTCATTACAACTGCCTTTGATGCTCTACGCTGGAATTTGCTTTTGCGCCCCATCACAAGGATTGTTAAATCTCTGAAGTACTAATCTCCCGCCAACGGCAATAAACTAACAAATAAAAAAAAAGAAATTTCCACCAATTTGGAATACAGGAATATGAACACAATAAATTTCATATTTTCTTTTGTAATAATATACATATATTTATTTTTATTTATTAATTTTAATCCTTGCCTTGCGGCTTAGGATGACTTCCAGTATACATTTATTTACATTTGTTCTTAATTTAATAACATCTAACCCCTATCCTCCTTTAATATCTATTCTTCATATCTTCCTCATACACAGCTCTATTCTCGCTCTATATAGTATATGTATATACATATAAGTACTTATAAACATTTGAAATACTTGAAATAAAAATATTAGGTGTTGGAATTAATTCGTAGCGTTTTTAATGAAAGAATGTTATTTATTTCACATGAGCATTAAAAAATACATTAATGAAAGTACTTCCCATCACTTGTAAAACGCTACGAATTAATTCCAACACCTAATATATAAATGCTATTCATTCAAAAACAAAACAGTGAAATACTTGAAATACATATAAATGCTATTCATTCAAAAATAAAACAGTGAAATACTTGAATACATATAAAAAATACATATAAAGCTATTTATTCAAAAACAAAACAATATGTATCGCATATTATAAACTTTCCTACCTATAGCGTGCCTACACATAATTACTTGTAACTTTGGTACTTTATGATTATTTGGAACTGCCCTTAAAATTATACTTATATATAACTTTGTTTTTTAATCTACTTGGTGTAGCAACCTGTGATAAGTCCTCACTCTTGTTTCTTTTCCCTCCCTTCTGCTTCTTTTCTTGCCTTATCTATCCTCTTATCTCCTATTATCTCTATCCCTTTGCCTTCTACCCCTATGAATTCTTTTATCAGCATCTCACTCTTTGTCTCCTTGCATTCTTTGAGTATATGGCTTATACTCTCTTCTGTAGCATGGCAGCTTCTACATCTCTTTTCTACGTCCTCTCTCCAGGCCTCTACTGGCTTCCTTTTGTCTCATTCCCACATCTGAATCTTGCTATTAAACTTCTATCTTTCATCCTCTTTTTGCCTTCCAAGTATTTTGGTAACTTTTCTGATTGTATATTTTTATAATTGCTATTATATCTTGACTCATTTATCTTTACTTGTCTTTCTTATTTCCCTCTTCTTTTTCTCTTCATGAGATCTTCTGTTATACCTTGATCTCCTGCCTCTCTTACTCTTCTTATTTGTTACCTTACTCATTCCTGCTCTTTCCAACACTTCTCGTCTCTTCTTTTCCCAGTCATCTTCTTTTCCTCTACTGTCCTTTTTCAATTCCTTTATACATTCTTTTATTAACTTTTTCCTCGAGTTTCCTTGATTTTATTTATCTTTGTTTCCTCTACCATATATGTATTAGGTGTTGGAATTAATTCGTAGCGTTTTTTAATGAAAGAATGTTATTTATTTCACATGAGCATTAAAAAATACATTAATGAAAGTACTTCCCATCACTTGTAAAACGCTACGAATTAATTCCAACACCTAATAATTAGATATTCTCCAGTCCAGTTTTAGAATCCATTTCACGTACTTCCTTTTTATTCCGTCTAATCTATTGTCGTCCTGCCAGCCTCATACCTCCGCTCCATACAGGGCTATACTCTCCACCAAAGAGTTGAATATCTTCATTCTCCTTTCGAAGTTGTCTTTGAATATTTTTTCTCCAATGCTCCATGTTCTCTTCATTGCCATTGTTGCTTTCTTTATTCTTTCTTTTATATATTTTTCAGTCCTTCCGTTTTTCTGTTTACTTGATTTCTTTAACTTCTTCTATTTCCTCTTCTCTCCATTTCCACTCTCTCTTTTTTGTCCTATCTCTTCCTTTCTCAAATACCATTATTTTTTATTTCTCCGGGCTCAGATTCAGTTTTTTTGTATGAACCTCTCAAATCTCTTCAGTATCTCTCTCATATCAGCTTTTCTATCTGCCAGTAGAATCACATCATCCGCATACATTATTGTCCAGCATTTCTCTTTTCCTATTACTACTCCTCCTGTCTGATCTTTTGCCATCTCTTCCTTCAAGTCTGACGTATATATATTAAACAATGTCGGGCTTAGCGGACATCCTTGTCTAAGGCTTTTTTCAGTCTAAAATTCCTCCGACTTCCTATTACCTACTTTCATTATATTCTTTGTTTCTTTATACGTCTTCATAACTCGGAGTCTGAGGTTGTTCTCTATCTGCATCTTTCTCATCACTTCATTTAGCAGCTTCCTGTCCACATTATCGAATGCAGCTTTCAGATCCGCGAAAAAGACAAACATCTTTCCTCCTTTTTTGCTCAATTCCTTGTTAACTACGATTTACTATGTAGACTGCATCCATCGTTCCTCTTCCTTCTTTGAAATCCATACTGTCCTTCCTTCAGCTTTTCCTCCACTTCTTTTTTAAGTCTTCTGTTTAGGATAATCGCGTAAATCTTATATCTGTGTTCATTAATGTAATTCCTTTATAGTTTTTAATTTCTTCTTTATCTCCTCTTTTGTAGATAAAAACAAATTAAGCCTTTGTTCCAATCTGATAGTATTCCTTTCCCTTTCCATACTCTGTTAATCATTTTCCAGAATTCTTCTCCGATTTCTTTGGACATAAACCTCCATGCCTCATTCTCTCTATCTCGTCTTCTCCCGGAGTCTTCGCTTTTTTTAATTTTCTCAACATCTCTATTAACTCTTCTTTTGTAATTTCTTCTACTTCTTCTCTTCCTGTCTTTTCCTCTTCGCTTTTCTCATTTTCCATACTCAGGGCCTTTGTCCCGTATATCCCTAGCAGCTCCATAAAATGGATCCCTCTAGCTGTTCATCTGTATATCCTTGTTTGGCCTCTCTGATTTCTTCTTCCTGTACTTGTTTATATATTTCCATGCCTCTTTCTCACTTCTTATATTTTTATCTTTTCTTCTTCTGCTTCTTCATGCTTCTTCTTCTGTATTTCACACCATTCTTTATAATTCCTCCTTTTTATCACATAATCTTCCCTGCTAATTCTTCCTTTCTTCAGTTCTCTCAGTTCTTTTCTTAACTTTCTTTTCATACTTCTTCATTCTTTATTATACCAATCTTTCTTTCCTAATTTTCATAGGAGTATTTTCTTTTTATCTTTCTTGATCGCACTTTTAATCTTTTCTTTTATCTCCATTCAAATGCCCTCCGTATCCTCCTGTGCTCCTCCATTCTTTACTCTTCTCTTGATAGCTTTTTATCCCCTCTTCCGTCCAGTCACTTCTCTCTATTTTTACTTCCGTCTCTTTCCTATCTTTTTTCTTTATTATTTGCGGTCCTCGCAGCTCTATCTCTAATGGGATGTGATCTGACTCTGTTCTGTTGTCTTCTTCTACCTTTTGATTTCTTCGCATGCTCCATCATTTCCTATCACATAGTCTATGACCGAAAATTCTGTCTCCCCTATATAAATTCATCCCCCCCCTTCTTCGAAGCTTCTATTCAGTATCGCCCATCTTCTCTCTTCTATTCTTCCTATTAGTCTACGACCCTCTTTGTTTATTATTTTATCTATTGATTTCCTGCTCTTGTTTCTCTTCTCATTTTCTTCCTCTATTACCGGTTCTCCTTCACTATCTATCCTTGCATTCAAACCTCCTCCTATTATTAAATACTCTTCCTCTTCTTCTTGAATATGTTCTATTAATCTTTCCATTGTTTTTTCTACCTCTTGACTATACACTGTTATTATTCTCCATTTATTTCTATTATAGATCATTTCACATTCCATCGCTGCTTCGCTTATTTCCCTAACTTCTATATTCTTTATTTTCTTGTTCACTGCAGTGATTATCCCACTTTTTGCTCTTCCTTTTTTATGTTCCTTCTTTGCATATAGTTCCACTCGTAATCTTTCGGCAACCTATTTTTAATTTTCTTCCACCTTTCTTCGTCTATCCATGTCTCCACTAATCCCACGATGTCAAATTCTTCCAGATATTCTCACATTTCCTCATTTATTAGACAGTCCCGCAATATTCCAAAAACAAATTCTTAATCTTCTTTTCCCTGCCATCCTTTTCCTTTTCTCATTCTCTTCTTTCTCCTCTGTCTTCTTCTCTCTGTCTCATTCCAGCGTAGCCACTTATCTTTCACAAAAATCTTATCATAGCTTACCTTTACATTGTTTCCTTTCTCTTTCTCCTCTATGAGACTCGAGTGGAGTTAACGGTTTGATAACGGTTTAACAAAACTGGAAAGAGAGACCGAACAAGCTCCGAAAACTCATAAACGCCAATCAATCCGGAAGAAATAACAATCTTAATGCTCGAAAAGTGACAAGATTGCGAAAGACATTATAAATGCACCTAAGTCACGCAATAGTAAAAATCCAAGCTTTGTCGTCCCAGGCTGACCAACAATTTCATTTTAAGAAAACAAGCGTCATGTCGCGCTTAACAAATCATAAAATGCATAGGATAACTTCTCACGGTAGTGTTATCTAAGATCGGACTCGCGACTGACAATAGTTGCCTTGCACGCAAAACTAGTTATGCACGGTAACTGTCTGTTTACCTAGTCATATTTTCCGCGAGGATAACAAAATTCGTCATCCATCTTGAGCAATCTTACCTCTTTAAAGAAAAATGTAAATCATTTCTTTTCTTCAAAACCCCTCTAACGATGCATTTTAGATTAACAACGATAGAACACTATAAAAATCGTAAATCTCGTGCGACATTGCAACTATTGCATCCTAGACAAAGGGCACTACGCTCTTTTTTCGAGGTAAATAAAGGTCCCGCGGAAGCGCAGAGCGTCAATACAAAAATCAAACTAACCCGGTTCACGTTAGTACACAAAAAATTTCACCCAGCCAGTTCGTGCAAACCAGAGCCTTGGCTCATCGCGCATCTCATTGTTCAATTATGCCGAGTGCTCTCTGAGACCATCCAGTCTTCATTCATTGGACTATCCTCTTGGCGCTCTTGCGTGGACAGCGAGCCTCCTCATCATCTACCCGAAACAATATCCACCCGAGGTTCTGTGGATCAACTACTCCCGCACAGCTAAACAGTTAAGTCGCCTGTTATTCCATCTACCTACTCCATCCATCTCCTCGTATGGGTACACACATATAAATATATATATTATATACAATATACAGAGTTGGCCATATTCGACGGAAAGATCTGGGCAACACTGTAACTTTTGACAGAGATGTTAGATCGAGTAACGACGTTTCCCATGATTGAAAAAAAAAACATCTTTCCGTCGAATATGGACAACCCTGTATATATATGCATGAATACACATATTTAATTCTTCGGTTCAGTTATAATGCGCGTTTGTACTTAAAAAAAAAACATGGGAACGAACTCCTTATGTCAGAAGAAGTAGACGGAGCCATCCACCTAACCGAAGCGTGCCGATGATGATTACTTAGAAATATCATAAACTAAAAGACAATTAAAGACCAGATTGCATAAACATGTTTCTGATATCAATATAAATTCAAAATCTCCATCAGTGATTTCCAACCATCGTATTGAAGAGAATCATAACTTTAAATAGGATAAAGTGGATATATTAGATGTAGAGCTTTTATATAATAAAAAGTTGATATTTGAAATGGTACATATTAAAAAACAGAAACATAAAATAAATAGACAAAATGACACGGAGTCTTTGCCGGAATTGTATTCTGACATTATACATTCTCTTTCTCCTTCCTAATATCTTCTCTCCTTTTTCCCCCCTATTTTGCTGTTTTTCGTTCTCGATAATGTTTCTCTGCTTGACATTTCGTTATTTGACATCGTGCGAGTTAGTTGCTTGTTATCTTTGCAAATTTGCTTATAATAACTTATTAAATAAAAAGACTATTGTACAACAAAATAAACTACAGTCTACATGTTTTTTCTCATTTCGTATTATTGGATTCTTAACATATTTACTAAGATATATTATCAGATTACTAATTTTTTACTAATTTTTTTGTAATTAATATTAATTCTTTTTGTTCATGGTTACTTTTTCAGAATTTTCTTATGACTTTGTTAATTTTCGATGAAAATTACTCGCAGCGTACTACACAGAATGAAAAATTTGATATTAAGGAATTGTAATAATTTTGTAAGATCATGTACAGATTTTTAATTTAGAACGATGTTTATATTATTTTAAGATTATATTGAAAATGACTCGATTGGAGTTGAAACGTTTGTTTGTTATAATTGTTTTGTATTAATTCTGCTTATTTAAATTAAAATTCTTTTATACGTTATTGGCTCTTTGCCCTTCTCGTATACGACCTTTTTTTATATTGTAATTAAAAGTTATATCCTTTATTTTACAAATTTCGTGCGTACGTCCTTCTGGTGTACGAACAATATACTCGTAAAATTTTGGACCATCCGAAACGAACGACTCGATATAACTTCCGCAACCGTAGCTCTCGAGTTCGTCCGTCATATCACCCAGAAAATTATCCGTATTCGTTTGGATTATCTGTACTTAAGTATATACACGAGTCAATATCATAATATAAAACATGTCTATCTAACTTTTTCTAAATATTCATATAATTTTAATCGCGCTAACGCTGTCGTATTTGCCGCGATTACGACGTTCGTTACTGGAGAAGCCACGACCGTCGCCACGAAACATATATTACCTCGTCGGGTAATATATCAGTTATCTCAATCTCCGGACTCGTGAGTAAAGTCATCAGACTTAGCTGGTAGGATTTTACGATCTCGATATTAGGCAAATTGATTCGCTGGGCGAAAATGAATTTAGACAAAGCTTAGCGACCGAGCATAAACCGGGATTCCGTGTGATGTTATTTCTGTCGAGAACGATACCCTCAGTTTTTTCGTATTCCCTCAGATATTGTTCCTTAGCCTCGACATTATTGTTCCCACATTCGCTCAGCCATCCGGTAGCTTCCTAGTTTTAATTGTAAAAATGTATTTATATATTCGAACAATCCTCCCCGCCGTGTATTGGGATCGTATCGCGTGACTTTATATTGCCAGATTTCACTCACGCTCGTTACAAGATAGTTCTTCTCGCTTTGCGTAATTCGCAGGATATTCAGATACCTTCGAATTCACACTCTTCGGGACGATTGTGCACGTTGCCTGCAAGAATGTTTCGCAGCATAAGGCTCCGACACAAGGCGAAAAGCAACTTTTCTTTTAGCCTATACGGGAGTACTGGGTAAAATAGATTATGCGGTGGGAGTGCTGTACACCGTACAATCCTCGACAGAGTCAAAATTAATATTTAGCACTTTGCTAATTAATTCACTACATTCCTCGCCGATATAAATATCGGGATGACTGTACGGGAAAGCATCCGTTTTCAACATATACGATACAGAGAGCATACGTCCACATAGCGTATTTCCTCTGTACCCATAATTTCGTATCGGTAGCTATGTTTTCTGTACGACCCAAAAAACGCATCGCGCGGGTCGAGAGAATCGAATTTTATTAACGTATAATTCTTGAGAAAATCACTCATCTCGGGATTTTCACGCATTTTCCAGTCGAAATCGCACTCCTATTTTTCTATAATGTGGTAGCCCCGTTTTCGAAGACGATGCAAGAATTCGCTCGTAACGCGCGTCAATTGTATCATTACGATCTGCGATGAAAGCGTTCTGTCGCGATTCACCTGATAGCACGTCGGACAACCAGAAACACCCGTGAAACTGAAGCACGTAACGTTGCATTCCCTTTCCCGACTCCGACTCGTAGTATCTGTCAATGCGCCTGCCTGTCCGCGCATGTCTGTCTGGCAAATGTGTCAATTTTGTATTCGCGTCCTCGTTCCGCGTGAATTATGCGATGACCGAGTTCGCGCTCCTTCCACACTAGCCACTTTAAAGCTTTTCGCGAATGTTGTTTGTCCACATTTCTGTATCCGCCTGTAAAGAATGATTCCTATTTTTTCCTCGCTCAAAAAGTTTTTATGAAAAACTTTCATGCACGAGGAAGCGATAGTTGTGCATTCCTCGAACGGACATACATTACTGCGTTCTATAATAGAAAGATCTTTCTAAACGCCATGCACGAGCATCAGAGAATATCTACATCGTTACGGCAATATTTAACAATTTCGAGTTGAAAATTAAAAATAAAGTTTGACTATAACATTTCCTCGTGCATTTCGTGGCACACGCCGAAATCGTTCACGTTCTTCGGATTTTATTTGATCGAAAGAATAATATCGCACGTCGGGTATCAGACCGATGTACGTTTGATTCGCCTTTGTATTAAATGGGGAAAGACGTCTTTACCCATTCAATTCGAAAGCTTTGAGTAAATCAGATAATCGTATCGGCAAATAATTTACTCTATTTATAAATTTAGTGTTCCCGACCGTCACGATAATTTTCGTCCCGTTTAAAATTATCCGTGGTTCTTCCGTAATTTCCAAGTTTTCGACTAAATATTTCAAAATGAATTCGAATGCATCGAACTTTCGCATTATATGCTATAAATGATCTTTTTGAAACATTTTGTTATTTGCATTACGAGATTAACAAATTGTTTAACCAGATCATTTCGAAATATAAACTCGCGCACTCCATACCAACGACATCGCACCGACATATCCCGCATCTCAATCTATTCCCGCATCACAAATCTGCGCTATGCAAAGAGTCGGAACGTAAATTTGTATGTTTTCGATTCCTTCACACGTCTCGAAATCGAGAACACGAATGCAATTTCTTTTGTATTTATAATTTGCTCTAGCTTCGGATTCATTCTTGCCCCTGTGTGCAGTTTCTTCTTGTACCGTCATACCACTTGTACTTCGTACCTTCCCCCGGATTCTCGGTAACGACTTTACATCGAAGAGGACGCATGAAGCAAAAATGATTCAAAGGCCGCTGCGATCGATAAGTTTTACAATACGCTATCTCGCATTCGTGCAGATCGTCTCGATTTTGACTTTACGAATCGCCCAATTACAAATTTTTACTGATTCACGCTTGCAGGAGATTGCTCGTTGTAGGATCTTTCCGCGCTACGTTCGAAATATGAAGTATAAAACGTACTATTACACATTTCGCATCTAATTAGGCTCGCGTCGAGGGATTCGCACGACGAAGTGGTGTTTTTTCATATAGCGGTGACCTCTATCTTTACGATAGCCCACAATATCCCCCACGAGAGTCAGCAGCGGTTTTTACATTTAATATCGGATTGTAATGATGCCTATGTAATATATTATATTTAATCTAATAGGGAGCTCACGCCCTAGAAAGGTAAGTAACGCGCAACTATCAAATAATGCATTCTCCCGCGTCCAAAAGTACTAAAATTGTACATCATTATAGCAATATTTTCGGCAGCGAGATACCGTTGAAAACGCTCAATTTTGCAAATTTCGCATCCTTCCTCGGGAATTATGACTCCAACGTTCCTCGTTAATTCTCTCGCTAATTCGAATTGTAACAAGGAACTCTGCCGTCTTGTACAATTCGATTTTTCATAGAGTTCATCCATTCGTAGATTTCCATGTTCGCAATGCACTCGTGTCACTACAAGAGAACGTAGAAAACACAAATTATCCGAATTATTTAATTGCAAAATTGAACGTTTTGCTACGTCTTCACGCATTAAACGATTTGACTTGCGGCCATGACTCGCAGGTGCCGCGATGTTGAAAACACGTACATCAAAATTTTCCGCAATATCGATTCCTTCACTTTGAGCTACCGAACTTACGAGTCACCATATATTCTCGGAAATTAAGTCGCGTACCGGACGAAGCAATAGTCCTGCCGGATCATGCACTAAATCGCCGAATCGAATGATATTCCAACGTAATCGCCCGGTTTGTACGAATGTATCGCATAGATTTCGCGGAACGCGTTTTCTAACCAGCGAATGATATTCGCGCCTTCGAGTATTGGCCATATCGCGAAACTTGTCTCTCTTCCGAGAATATCGAAATTTGTGAAACGTCATGAGTTTTCCGCCCGTAACTCTAAAAAATTAAATTGTTCGCCAACCTCGATAATGCTGCTGTCGATGACACTGTTGCTACTATTGCTGCTGATGTTGATGATGATGATGATGATGATGACGATGCTCCTCGTTGTCAGCAGGATTCTCCTTACTTTCGTTTATTAGATCGGCGTCATTTCTGTTGGCGCCACTACCGGTTTGTACTGAAAAATTAAGCAAATCTTGTTATTCATTGATATCGATAAAATAAATTATGCTAAAATATTGTGGCGGATTGTGATGATTTGAAACCACGAATATGTTTATAGTTACAATATTAATATATATCATATATAATCGTATATAAGCAAATACGACGGCAAATATCACGCGTAAATCTTTTGTTATTCGAAGTAGTGACTACGTTTAGCATATTAAGGTAACTCTTTAGTTGCTTTGTTCACTCACATAAAAATCTCTGGAATATCGATTCGATTGATTTGTATTATTCAAGCGGCGTATATGAAATGTCTAATAAAAAATTCATACATGAGAATACATTACGAGAAAAATATATAAAAAGTTTAGGTAATAGAAATACTTACCTTCAACATCGCATGGCATAGTATCTAGCTTCCTCCTCATCCTTCTCTTCCCCCTCTTTCTCTCTTTCATTCGTCTCTCTTTCATTTCTCTTCTCCGTGATATTGATTCCACTACCGAAATTTCGTCGCTGTTATCCATTTTCCTTTCTTCTTTTTCTCTCTCCTCTAACTTTCCTCCTCCCCCTCCCCTCCTCCTCCTCCTCTTCCTCTTCCTGTTCTTCATTTTCTCGCGCTTAATAGAGGAAGAGCGAGAAATTGGAATAGAATTAAGAAAAATGTCAAAGAACTGAATATAAGAAAACAATAATGAGAAACCGACAATTCACAAGGATGATTTAAATGGCTTTAGATGCAGGACATTATTAGTGGACCATTCGGCGATAGATTTTAAGTCTATTCAAAGCAGAATAAGTTGTTAAAACATCAAATGGGTGAAAGGATTTGAAAAGAATTAGGGGAGACCGGGGTTAGTTGAATATAGGAGTAAGTAAAATAATCGAGGCTACATTAAAAACAAAACACGCATAAACGTGTCTGAGCATGCAACAGCGACAACTGTCGCTAAGTCTGCTGCAACATCTTGTTGCGAACACATCTCTGATAGAAGTTACACAATTTTAAAAAATTACTAAGTAAATATTTTTATTCTTAAAGTTTTTTTTTTACAATCGTATATGATTGTCTGAAATATTTGATTTCTACTTAGATAGTAAGTGTAGTTCTTACTTAATAAAACAGATTTTTTTTTGTTTATGTGTCTTTGTTATCGTATATTGTTAATATTTTTAAAAAATGAACGGATGGAAATAGTAGACTAACCACAGCATGGAACTGTATGACACATTTAGTGATGACTCTTATAGTACTTACACAAAATTTTATTCCTTTAAAGAGATTTTCCTCAGTGATAAATATTATAAGTTTTCCCTCATATCTAGTCTTGAAAACTAAGCTTATTCGACGTGTTTTTGCACGAAATGAATAAATTTTTCAAAAAGAAGTATTGTTTTGTCTTGTAAAGCGAATGTTTGTGTTCAAAATATATTTTTATAAAAGTTTTATTAATATGTAGCCAAAGATGTAGCTTAAAATACATTAATCTTTATTTTAATAATCTTAGTCGAATTACCCCGGTTCTGGAGCTAATTAAATCAAATGGAATGTGTGCGAGAGCGCACCGCGCGGAAAGATTCGAGTGAGAAAACGGCACAAGGTTGATATGATGCACAACAGTAAAGAGAACTCTGTTTCTTTGTAATTTAACAAAAGAATTTTCTTTAATATGCTCAGTTACAAAGTCAAAAAATATAATCAATTAAATATTAGATTAACAGAATATTAAATGCGGTCACCTTTCCAAATGATATTTTGGAATCGCGGTAATGGAAAATCTCGGCGATTTTTCTCGGCAATTCTCGAAAGATTCGTTTTATAGCGATTTCACTAAGTGGTTAGCACGGCGATTTTACGAAGCGAGATTATGACTCTAAGAACTCTAAGAACTTTTTTGAAGTAAGAAGGAGGACGGCGAGATCGAAGCATTTGCTTTCGGCCTGAGCTTTCCTTTTTGGGAAAAATCCAATAAAAATTTGCCACAATAGTAATTATTACGTGGCATTAGGTGTACAAAATTGATTGGCGCTTTGGATTCTTTTCTAACGACGTTCAACGTAACAGTCATGCGCGACAGAAAATCCGTGCGTGGGATTGGTGACAGCGCGTGACATATTCGTCGGAGCGCGGCGCTTGCGTGCGCGAATTGAATCGTTCTAGAACTTTCGATTGTCCATTGCCGGTAACGACAACTTGTTTGCGTGTAACGACTTGTTTTTAAAAAGAACAAAGAACGCCAAATCGCTGATTTTTATCGAGAATTTAGATCATGCTCGAGATGAAATCACGAGCTCAATTTATGCATGCGTTCAATGACAATTACTGTCAGTCGACTGAAAGAATTCTTGCTTTTCTTTTCAAATTACCGATCTCAAACATTCCCGCCCGCCTCGTCATCTCCGTAACGATATATGTATAGAAGTTATCTCGAGCGCATTGAGATTACAATAAAAAAAAAACAGTAAACGCGAACATAAGACAAGCGATACAATGCAATGATTCCGTGGAAGAGCTTGAACTGTAAACGAGAGTTATATGACAAATAACAGTGAAGCAATGATTTACGAAAGTGCACGCGATCAATTCACGCTCTCCTTTACATTTGATGCATTAGCGTGCGAGGTAAACGCGTTAGCCTCTTCTGGCAATAAAACTAATTTGACCAAGGGACGAGTTAATTCGGATGAGGCGGTTTTGACTGTGACCACTCGCACTACGCCGTCGTCTCCAGGATGTAGCTGCGTGATCCGCGCCAGAGGCCACTTATTTGGCGGTGAGAGCTCGGAGCGAATGATGCATAGCGATCCAAGGCGTGGTGGCAAAGCGTCCTTGGTCCATTTCGGTCTGGTAGCCAGAGTGTGTAAGTACTCGCGTGACCATCTCTGCCAGAAGTGGTCTCGCATTCGCTGAATAAGTTGCCACCTGGAAAGCAAATTCTCCTTCTCGTCCGACAAGGACGGCTCAGGAATGGCCAGCAGTGGTGCCCCTATGAGCAGGTGACCTGGTGTCAGAACCGTGAGGTCGTCGGAGTCGTCTGAGAGGGCATGCATGGGCCGGGAGTTCAGGCATGCCTCCACTTGTGCGAGCAGGGTGCTCATTTCCTCGAAGGTGAGCCTGGTTTCGCCGATGGTTCGGCGCAGGTGATACTTAGCCGATTTCACGGCCGCCTCCCAGAGTCCACCAAAATGAGGTGCCGAAGGGGGATTGAAATGCCAATGGATCCCCTCCGATGTAGCTACGTGTGCGATCTTTCGTCCTTCTGCCGAGGAGGCTCGAAGCATCTCTCGAAGTTGCCGGTCGGCGTCCAAAAAATTGGTGCCGCAATCAGAGTAGATGTCCGTGCACAGTCCTCGGCGAGATGTGAATCGACGGAGAGCAGCCAGGAAAGCGTCGGTGGTGTAAGCTGAAACAGCCTCGAGATGAACGGCCTTGGAGCTAAAACAAATAAAGACGGCGATGAACGCTTTGTGAGCGCTGTGCCCACGCCCTTTGCTCGTCCTGATGAAGATAGGTCCAGCGTAGTCGATGCCCACGTGAAGAAATGGTCGTGCGGGAGTCACTCTTCCTGGAGGAAGGTTTCCCATCTTTGGTTGCAGAGTGGCAGCCCTCCACCGTGTGCATGTCACGCACTGATGCAGCCATCGCTTGACCACCGCTCGGCCTTGTGGAATCCAGAACCGGAGGCGAAGCAATCCCAGGGTCATCTGGACTCCTCCGTGGAGAGTACGGCGATGGTAGGCTTCCACCAGCAGGCGAGTGAGCCATGACCTTGGAGGCACGATGATCGGATGTCGCTCGTCGAACGACAGCGCTGCGTGCTTGAGGCGCCCTCCAACTCGCAGAACTCTGTGTTCGTCCATGTACGGGTTGAGGGTTCGCAGATGGCTGGATCGTGCAAGATCGCGTTTGTTTTCGAGAGCTGCCCTCTCCTCTTGATAATGCCGTGACTGCATTATGCGTATCCACTGAAGAAGCGCCGCGTCGAGTTCGGCTGGGAGAAGCGCCGACCCGTGGTGCTGAGCGTCCACAGAACCGACCGAGCGACCGCGGTGACGCCAACGCAAGCACCAGGAAGTCACTCTGAGCAACCGGTGAAGCGACGAGAATCTGCGGAGCTCCTCCGGCTCGCGGCTGCTCCCGATGACTGTCGCGAGTGCTGTGGCCCGCCGCTCTGGTACGTCCTTGATGGGCTCCAGGTTGACGCTTGGCCATTGCGTCGGATTCCCGCACAACCAGGCGGGATCCGTCCACCACAAGGAATGGCTGAGGAGTTCGCGTGGTGTTAGTCCTCGGGAGGCACAGTCGGCAGGGTTGTCCTTGCCCGGGACGTGACGCTATTGAGCCTCTGGAAGCTGTTGCTGGATTCGTGACACTCTGTTGGCCACGTAAGTTTTCCAGCGCGAGGCGTGACCTCGAATCCAGTGGAGCGTGACCTTGGAGTCTGACCACAGGATTACTGGCGTTGTCGCTAGGTTTAGCACAGAGCGCGTGTGCGCGAGTACACTTGAAAGCAAGGCGGCGGCGCAGAGTTCGAGTCGCGGGAGAGAAACGAGTTTGATCGGCGCGACCTTGCTTTTGGCTGTCAACAATAGAGTCTTTGTTTGGTTATTTGCGGTGATGCGGAGGTACACCACGGCGGCGTAACCTCTTTCGGACGCGTCTGCGAAGCCGTGCAATTCGAGTTGAGAGCTCGTGTCGCCGGTGCCGAGCCAGCGGCCGACTCTGAGCTTCTCAAGCAGTGGAAGTTCTTCCCAGAGCCGCTTCCACTTTCCAGCGATGGTTGACGGCAATGGTGTGTCCCACTCTAGTTGCTGCAGGCAGGCTGAATGTATAAGAATTTTAGTTTGAATGGTCACTGGAGCCAGCCATCCGAGCGGGTCGAAGAGTCGAGCGGTCTCCGACAGCAGGCTTCTCTTGGTGAACGCGACGGCGGTGCGAGGAGGAACAGAGAAGGCGAATTCGTCCTTGGTTGGATACCAGCGCAATCCCAGTGTTGAGTGGTTCTCTTGTTCCCATGACCGCGAGTCTCTGGTGAGACAGTACTCAGACGGAATGTCGCGAAGCAGCTCCTGGCAGTTGGCGGCCCACTTTCGGAGAGAGAACCCGCCCGCCATGCAGAGGCTGCGGAGCTCGATTTGGAGCGCGATAGCGTCGTCCTTATAATGCGTTCCGGTTACGACATCGTCGACATAGCAGTCGTGTCGTAAAGCATTCGCGCCTCGAGGGAAACGCGGTCCGTCGTCATCGGCGAGTTGACGCAGCGTGCGAATGGAGAGAAACGGCGCGCAAGCGAGACCGTAAGTAACTGTTTTCAACGTGAACTCGCGTATAGGCTCATCAGTGCTGTGTCGCCACAGGATGCATTGATGCCTATGATCGTCGGGATGCACAAGAATCTGCCGATACATTTTCTCAATGTCGGCCACTAGCGCGTACCGACACGGTACCACCACGGTGCCACCGCCACCGCAGAAGTACGTTCGCGAGGGGTGGCAGCAAATTAGCCCCAACTAGTAGATGAGTATTGAGCGACTTACAGGACCTTGTACGCTGCGATCCGTTGAAGACGACCCTGAGCTTCGTCGTGGTGCTGGATTCTCGAAGGACGCCGTGATGCGGAAGGTAGCACCGATCTTCGCTGGAATTCGGAGGTTCTGGCGTCAATTCCATGTGACCTTGGTCCTCGTAGTCCTTCAGGAAGGCTCGGTAGAGCTCGCCGAATCGTGCGTCTCTCTCACAGCGTCGCTCCATGGCGATTAAGAGTCGTTCAGCAGATCTTCTCGTATCAATCAGCGTCGTCGGCGGAGATGCGAAAGGTAGTCGCACCATGTATCGTCCTTCGGCAGTGCGTTGATGCTGCAGCGCGAAGATGTCTTCGCATTGCTGCTCTTTTGACGTGAGTGCACTTCTCGTTCCTGCTCCCAGAAGCGGTGCACAAGGTCGGCTAGCTCATGATCTACGGTGCACTGAAGCGAGTGGCGCTGTGCTGAGTTGGTTACTTGGTCGCAACCTCCCTGGATAAGATCCAGCCGAGCAGTGTCTTTTGAGCGATAGGCGCTTGGGGGCCTCCCTTGCGGACATCCTGGAGAATGATTGAGCATACTTCCGCTCCAAAAAGTAGCTCAATAGGATCGTTTGCTGCGTAGTCTGGATCAGCCAATTGGAGCCCCTTTAGGTGTGGCCACTCCATTCTGATCCTTGCTTGAGGGCCTTGGTAAAGCGAAAGACGTGGCAGAATAAAGGCTCCGACTGTGAAGTCGGTCCTTGTAGTTAACGAGGTCACCTTGAGCGTTACCCTTCCCCTGCTGAGCCCGGAGCTTTTGCCGCTGATGCCGATGACTTCGATTGCGGATCGAGAGCGTGGCAGGCGTAAGCGCTGGACCAGAGCCTCGGAAATCAAAGAAATTTCCGAACCTTGGTCGATGAGCACGCGTATGGTATGCCGATTACCGTGACGATCAGCGACGGAAACTCGCGCGGTTGCGAGCAAAGTAGCCTTGTGGTCGTTGTCGCGGCGCACTGCCGACAGTGAGCTGACCTCTTGAGGTTTCGGTGAAGCGTACGCGTCGTGTAACATTGAGTGGTGACGAGACTTGCACGTGGCACACGTCCTCGTCGACTGGCACTTCGCGAATGTATGAGCGCCGAGGCAGTTGAAGCACAGCTTGTGAGTTTCGGCGACGGCCTTGCGGTCGACCGCGGATTTTTTCTTGAATTCTTCACACACCATCACGTGATGCTTACCCTTGCATAGAACGCATTGAGAAGACTCGGTGTGTTTCTTGACGTGATGCGACTTGGCAGATCGCGACGGATTGTCGGAGACCTTGAGCGATTTTGGTTTGGCGGCTTTGAGAGTACGTGCCCTTTGGTTTATGAAGTTCATTAGCTCTTTAAGAGTGGGCATGTCGCTCGAGGCGCTTGAGAGTGACTCCTACTCCAGGCGAGTTCTTGGATCGAAGAGCTCGACGGCAAGATGATTTAGTAGATCGAAGCCATGAGAGTCGATAGGCCTATCAATGCTCTCCTGGCCGTTGACTACCCTGGTCAAGGCGTTGAAGACGCGGTTGAGCTCCTCCTCAGTTTCGTTCTTCATCTTAGCCACGGCGGTAAACTTGAGAAATTGGAGCGAGATAACTCTCTCTTATTTTCGTACTGCTCGCTCAGCAGCTCCCATGCACGTGGATAGTTGTCTTCGGTCATTGCTAACGGTTGAATCAGTTCCTTAGCAGGACCCTCCAGACAAGTTTTCAGGTAATGAAATTTCTCGATTGCTGAGAGTAATGAATTGTTTCCGACAATGGATTGGAAGAGGTCTCGGAATGTAGGTCAGTCTTCGAATGCGCCCGAGAAAGAACTAATCTTGAGGCGAGGCAGCGACGGTTTTCCGGAAGACACATTACCTTCTGTTTTGGAAGCTGAACTCGGTTCCTTCGCCATGAGTTTCGTCCGGTACTCGTTCAGCAGACTGTGCTGCTGCACGTATGTGTTTTCAGCGGAATCGGCAAATTGAGACGTATTGTACTCACTCTGATCGAAGGCCTCCTTGTAAAGCGCTCGAATAAGCTTGTGTTGCTTTTCGAATTCCGCCCACATCTTGTCAAGAAGCGTCAAGCGGACTTCGACAGCGTGGAGGGTGATGTTGGCTGTCCCCATCTTCCTCAAATTGGTCACTGACCTGGCCATGCGGCCGTGGAGGTCACTCTGGGTGGTCAGCAAGGCGGCTATTTCGTCACTCATGTTTTCACTTGCGAATTCTTCTCTCTACTTTTCTTGATAATCGCGCACTGGACGAGATGCACTCGACACTGCGGATGCCGGCGAGAATCCGGCTCGAAGGACCAGAAAATGTGCGAGAGCGCACCGCGCGGAAAGATTCGAGTGAGAAAACGGCACAAGGTTGATATGATGCACGACAGTAAAGAGAACTCCATTTCTTTGTAATTTAACAAAAGAATTTTCTTTAATATGCTCAGTTACAAAGTCAAAAAATATAATCAATTAAATATTAGATTAACAGAATATTAAATGCGGTCACCTTTCCAAATGATATTTTGGAATCGCGGTAATGGAAAATCTCGGCGATTTTTCTCGGCACTTCTCGAAAGATTCGTTTTATAGCGATTTCACTAAGTGATTAGCACGGCAATTTTACGAAGCGAGATTATGACTCTAAGAACTCTAAGAACTTTTTTGAAGTAAGAAGGAGGATGGCGAAATCGAAGCATTTATTGCTTTCGGCCTGAGCTTTCCTTTTTGGGAAAAATCCAATAAAAATTTGCCACAATCGTAATTATTACGTGGCATTAGGTGTACAAAATTGATTGGCGCTTTGGATTCTTTTCTAACGACGTTCAACGTAACAGTCATGCGCGACAGAAAATCCGTGCGTGGGATTGGTGACATCGCGTGACGTATTCGTCGGAGCGCGGCGCTCGCGTGCGCGAATTGAATCGTTCTAGAACTTTCGATTGTCCGTTGTCGGTAACGACAACTTGTTTGCGTGTAACGACTTGTTTTTAAAAAGAACAAAGAACGCCAAATCGCTGATTTTTATCGAGAATTTAGATCATGCTCGAGATGAAATCACGAGCTCAATTTATGCATTCAATGACAATTACTGTCAGTCGACTGAAAGAATTCTTGCTTTTCTTTTCGAATTACCGATCTCAAACAGAATGCATTAGAAAAATGCATTTTTGTTCATATTAGTTATTAGTTTCTTCTTATTATTAAAATATTATTAGGTAGTCAAATGTATGTGGTAACTGTAGAATTCATTTTTTTTTTATAAGTTAAGTCTCTTAATTTCGTCTATAAAAATTCGAAACTGAAAAATGAGTCTATTAGCCCTGGTCTCCCTCACATCATCTGCATACATGAAGAACTCGGAGAATAGAGAAACATTAGACAAATCAGAGACAAATTTATTAAAGAGTAAAAGTCCGAGGAACCCTGGAGAACACCCGAGAGATGGCACGAGTAAAAAAGAAAGAAGAGGAAAAGAATGGAAAAGGAGGAAAAGAATTATATACGAGGACTTGCTGCGTGCGATTTGTAAGGTATGAGTAGATTAGCGAGAGAGCAGAGTGGGAAAGACCACTTAACTTCAGTTTAAAAGTAGATCATGATTGATGGTATCGAAAGCCTTTATGAAGTCAAGCGCAACAATGGAAATAAGTCGACAATTGTCAAAATTACGAAGCACGACAGAAATATTAAGTAATTGTCATTGTGCTGTGAGATCGATAAAAACCAGACTGATAAGAGGAAAGGATATTAAAAGAATATTGGAGACAAAGGCAAGCTGTGAGAAACAGATATACTTAAGCAATTTTGAGAGGAAAAGGGAGCGAGATAAGGCAAAAAGAAGAAGGGTTATTGGTTTTAGGAATGGGAAGAACAATTGAGTGTTTTCAAGAGGAGGGAAAGGTAGAGAGAGGGAGAAATTTAACATATAGAGAAGGGGATCAAGACATTGAGGAAGGCACATTAGGAGCAATATAACCGAAGAGATCAAGAGACCAGAAGAGAGCAGAAGTTAGGCAATGCGTTTAAAAATATTGTAGAGATCACTGGGAGTGATGGAGCAAAATTGAAGGTCGAGGAAACGTGAGGTAAGGAGAAAAGAAAGTGGGTACAAAAGTTAGAGGAATAAGATGAAGAAGGTAGAGTATCAAGAAAATGATTATTCAGAAGGGAAAGGTTTCTGAGGTGCAGAAGTATAGAAGCAGAGGAAGATTGCCACCAAGGACACGGAGATTTTTCCAGAATTGGAACGAAGAATCAGTTATAAGAGAGATAGAGAGAAAGGACTTTTTTTCACGATAAACAGCAATATTCACGTCGTTCCGCAAACCCTTGTAGCACCGCCAGTCTACAGGAGACTGAGATCGCCTGAAGGGACTGATCTAAGAAAGGCATGTCTCTTCAGTTTAATGAGCCGTTGGACTGCACCATTCAGCCACGGCGCGGGGGGACAAAAAACACGCCTACAAGTAATCGGAGCGAGTTGGTAAAAAATTGCAATAAGAGAGGCCGTAAAGTAAGAGACCATCTCATCAACATGCGACGTCGCATATAAAGGGGACCAGTCTATCAACTCCAGTTCATACTCGATGTCCTCAAGCTTGACTGCAAGAATGTTACGCGAGACAGACACACGACCAGTGCGATGTGGTTGCGGAATAGCCAGCGTCACATGGATGGTAAGATAGTCACTCACACTGATCGCATCGCTGATCCCACACTCAATCATATGCTCGACAAGACAAAAATAAGATGCAAGGTGGTTGCCGAATTACATGTTGTCGAATTAAGCGAGTTGGAGCACCAATTAATTGTCTAAGAGAGAACAGCGACGCGATATCGAGTAACAGTTTGGCGTTATATCAATTTGATCAAGTATGTTGACATTGAAATCACCCAGGCACATGATCGTATCGGTTATACATACCGCACAGGATAGGCATGACTCTATAAAATGCAAGTCGGAAAGTGGTGCACCCGGAGGGCGATATATGCAGACGACCGCGAGCGAGATGGAAAGACACAGCAATAGTGTCAGTGAGAGTACCCACCGGCGGGACGCTCAAGCCGATCGGAGAGAATTGGAGAGATTCATTGATATATAGCGCCTCCGCAGCGGTTCGCGGAATCTATCCAAGCGAACGAGCATGTAGTCATCTATGTCAACGGATCCAGAGTTGGTCAAATTCCGCAATCAAGTTCTTCCCGACGGCAGAATATCCAAACGGTGGAAGGCGATAACGTCTCTGATCAACGCAACATGCGGAACGAGCGACCTCACGTTGATGTGCATAATGCGCAGTCCGCCATTGCGAGAGACCCGAATCCGAAACCGAAAATTGAGATGGATCTGTAGGAAGTCACGCAGAGCCACCTCCATTGGACGCAAGCGGCGGGGACAGGGGAACGGGATGAGAGGGAGCGGACGGGAGTGAAACGGACCTGAGGACGGAGAGAAGCGAATTCGAGGAGAGCGAATAACGATACGAGGATGTATTATCTCTGACGCGAAAATATACTACGTTCTCACGATGCGAAGGGCAAAGAGGATGAAGAGTTCCCGCTGGTTATTCGCGCCAACAACAATACGATGAGAAGTGAGATCAATGCGCCCATCGATTTTGCAAAATCTCACAACATTGGCTTGCTGCTGGGATTTGCATCGAATCGCGTGCTGGAGCCGCATCAGTGGCACGAGTCGGACGTGCAGATAAATATCATCAACACGTATCATATGTATCATATATGAGTGCAACGTGACCGCGGGTGCGCACAGCAACGACAGATGCATGCACATGATACACGAATTTTCGTTGAGCGTGCCGCCGGAATATAAGATATCGGAAAGGTCATTTACCTTCCGATCGTTGTACGGAGCATTACGGATCTGACGATTCGCGTGGTGAACCAAGACGGTCGATTGCTTTCGCGGAAAAGAGATCACAGTTAAATTGCATTTCTGGTGATGTTAACGTAAGATACTTGTGTTATGATACGAACAGCCGAAACAGAGATACACTTTTTACTGGAAAGACTACACTTGGAAAGAAACTCACTGCGTCCAACGTTGCATTCTTAAAATTGTTGGGTTTCGTCGTACGAAATGGCAAGATTGAGATTCACACGTACAATCTATACGCCAACACTATATTTGGATATAGCAACAAGATACGGATATCCATACAGCAGCAGAATTTGTACACGTTGCCGTGCGACAGTTTTCTCTACGTCAAAAGAAGATTGACGGTAAAGAAGAAAAACCATGAAATTCGATATGAACTCAACTATGGAGATTAACCAATAGAAACGTTACCTGTATTATCAAGAACTGATAGATGCGTCAATGACGTACGACAAAGCTTTAATTGTCTTGAACGCAGGGTGGAACTCTAAATCCGACATTGAGGAAGGATACTTTAATTTTTGCGTGCCGCTCAACATGCTGTTAGACTTTTGCGAGGATTACAAACGTGGTCGTCAACGCTTGCCACGAATTGATTTTGATAAGAGCGCACAACGATTATAATTGCTTGATAGAAAATCCTATGACGGAGCCTGAGATTGAATTATTCAAAGTGCAGTGGCGAATGCCTCACGTTGCGTTAAACGAGACCAATAAATTATCAATGCTACGAGCATCTGAGCATGAGTTTTCGTGGGATCTGAACACGTATCCACTGTTACAGAATATGACCAAGTATTTATGGGCTGTCAAAACAGTGACTCAACTTGAGAAACCTCGATATGTTATCTATGCTCTACAGACTGGTCGAAAGAATATCATGTCACGAGATGTTAGAGTGTTCGACGATTATAATTTGAGTAACGTGAAAGTATATCTAAATTCAGAATTTTATCCGTACGATGATTTAAATCTGGATTTTAGCAAAAAGAGATATGCCGTTTAATATAACACACGTTTTCGTAAAGTATATTATGGAATCAACTGCTTCGAAACGCTGCTCTCATTTATCGAAAAAAAAGGACCTTTTGCAATCATGATTTGATTGCTCGCGACAAAACGAATCCGTCAAGAACAACACTGTGGGCGTATGCATAGAATTTGACTGCAAGGAGAATGTGCCCGCCAATACTATCGCTTATTACCTCATCATACATGATCATATAATCGAATACTGTCCATTGTTCAACGTAGTGCGCAAGATTATGTAAATTGCAAAATCAGCAAGTATTTAGAACTTTAAAAGGGAGAGAAAAACCGGGGTGAAGCACAATCTTGAAGAATTGCTCGTCATGATCATACCAACGTTTGTGGATCTACAAGGATTCATCGTTAATAAGAAATTTATCGTCAAAGAAGTAGCGGTGCTGAAACAGGGGACCGTTCTCATACATTTACGTTTTTACGAGTCCCGTGCCATGGAAGTTTTTGGCAAGATCCTACAGGTCTTGTGCTTCCTTGTTGAGTGCTTATCACCATGAATTGCGGTGGGAGGACGGAATGGTCCCGTACAGCGAGGCGAAACGCCTGATCACGGCTGTATTTGAAGATGATGCTATCGTATACGTCAAGGAACACGAGAAACGAACGTGGCTGTGGAATTTGCTTTGGGACAATGACCGAAAACGTATGTACATCAAGATCTTGGGTGCAATTTATAAAAACATGGAATCTTTAACTATAATAATTTGGATGATTGTAACTATATGATGTGGAAAACATGCAAAAAATTGTGCTTTGCAAAATGTATTGTATTTAAAATATTTAACTGGTGGTTGCCACGCCAGGAAGAATTGTAAGATTTTTTAAAATAAAATGTATGTTATCTGACATTAATATGTTTTTATTTCCGCTGCCCTGACCAGTAGACATTTAAGTAACCGCACTCACGAGCGTGGCGCAACTTCGTCACATATTCACAGCTAAGGTTTTCGTAGGCGATCGGATACCGGGTGGCGTTAAACGAAACGTGACAAAAATGTGTCTTCCCGTGACTACTCTTAAGAGGATGCTGGAATGTTCTGTTTTATCATTAAATTTTAAAAACGCCTTTCTCGTAACTGTGTTTATAGATTGAAAAATCCTTCTCCACAATTAAAGTATCGACAACAACGCAAATCGCCAGCTACATTTGAATACGAAAAACGAAAGAAAATTAAAAACTTACAGTTTTGTTATCGGCTTCTATAGTCAACACATCACAATATGTGTTGCATACAAGAGTTTCAGATCTTGCACGTTCATAAAAAGTAGCTGGCGAATTGCGGAAAACCTAAACGAACAATCCTATGCTTTTAGAAACGCGGTAGGAGTTTTAGTATAAGAGAAAGGCGTATACAAAAATTTCGTTTGTATATTACGAGTGAAATTGACGTGAAGTCATGAAACCGAGCAGTATTTTAGTTCCGCGATATTCCGACAGCGGCGCTGTCATGAAAAGTGCGTCGCTGAACCATAGAAATGATCTGAATTATCGACCTACTCAGGCCCATATCAATAAACGTGCCCTGGTCAAAGTTTTTTTTTTGAGAGGAAAAATAATAAAATAAATATGATATTAGTTATTTCAATTTTGTTGAAATAATTTCTTCCTAAACAAGAAACCGTATTATTTACATATGAATATAAATGAAGATAATTATTTTAATTACACTGTTCTGTCTTTTACATACATTTTATTTAGTAAATTATTGATGCATATATATAAAATAACACACACACACATATATATGTGTGTGTGTGTGTGTGTGTGTGTATATGCGCGCGCGCGCGCGTGTGTGTGTACATATATACAACACGTGTCTTTAATAAACTTTATTTACACATGCATATATCAAGATTCGGAACGCAATGTGTGTTTCGGTTAAACTTCTATTCTGCTCGTATGTCGGAACGACAAGCGGCGATCTCGTAGCAGACGTAGCATATAAATGAAATTTTCGAACTCATTGCTCTTATACTAAAGCTCGTAACTCGTTTCTGCATAATATTGTTCTTTGAGGTTTTCTGTAAATCGCCAGCTACTTATACAAGGTCTGAAATTATTGTATATAGCACATTTTTGACTCGACTCGGATGTCGATTTAGTAAGAAGCGCCATTCCTCTTATTGCGCACAAGCGAAGTACCGCTATTTAATTACAGAAATGGATTGAATCATTGTATAAACCAGCAATATATTATCGGTTGAAAACGCTATAATAATAATATATTTATATATATATAGAAATATATATCAGGATCGTTGTTTAGAAAAGGAATCATGCGTCCTTGCTGCATTGGCGATGATGCCAGAATCGATAGAAATCATATTCTTGAATTGCAGAACGAATTATTGAAACAGAAGTACGACAGAGTGAGACAAAACAAAAAAGGATAGAAACTCCGATTGTAATCGGTGAGATTCTGCATGCCGAGCTGGGCTTGTTGAACGAAACAGCGAGTCTATCCTTCAGAGTCTCTCTTTCTCTCTCTCTTTCTCTCTCTCTCTCTCTCTCTCTCTCTCTCCCCTCCCCCCCCCCTCTCTCTCTCTATATATATATATATATATATATATATATGGTCGCTTCTTTCTAGCGACCGAAAATGCTTTCTGAAAAATTGCGGCCGCTCAATGTGTATAATTAAGAGGAGAAGGAACATTATAGATAACATATAAATTTTAATAAATTATGCTAATCCTATATCCCTCCAATTTATAATAGCAAAAATGATTTCAAAACACGATAATTTACGAGATATTGATATTTCTATGATTTTCCATGAGCGATATATGTGTATACCACGTTCATAGAAATGATTTGCAAGATCTCGACGTGGTCTCATGCGTAAGATGCGAGATCTGAATGTTAGAGATCTCATGATCAATTTCTTTTTTCTTTTTTCATAATTTTTTTTTTTAAATAAGTGACATTGTTAACAAACATATATTACAGGCTAAATATATTTTTATTTAATTATTGAAATTATATGTGTATTTCTAAAGTTTTAATTTACCTTTAGAAAAAATCCAAAAAAAATCATGTTTAATATAATAATGTTACGTCGATCAGTACTTTCTGTGAAATGTTTTTTTTATAATTATCATCCGAATGAAAATTCTGATAATCAATCAAATCGCAAAAGTGCGATTAATATAATTATAAGGATGATGTCAATATAATTTTATAATTAACAAATCAAAAAGCCTTTATATGTGCCTTTATATGCAATATACAAATAATTTTTTATTTATCTATTAAAGTGATTAGGTATTCTTCCTATAGTTATTGGAATACATGTTAAATTTTGGGTCGACTTTTGAAGCATCGCCTTCTTTCCTCCCATCGCCACTGCTCGATGGCTGAGCTGCACCGGATCGCGCGCAGATGTGTATCTCAGGAGCGTTGCACTAAGAAATATGCTCCGTACCTTATAGCAAATTATTAATCCTTTACTTTCCTTAGTTTTCTGTGATGTCTTCTTTATTCAACATCCCTTCTTTATTCACATGTTGAATAAAGAAGACATCACGGAGTTATTGAAGTTGAGTCATTCCAGTTTAAAATTACACATCTCGTTCTGTATCGACTCTTATTAGTCTTAAATTGATATTATCAGTATTCTATATTAAAAGATATTACATTTTGTGATACATAAACGTGGTCAGTAGCTCTTTGAAAGAAAACCGAACGTAATATATAAAATCAATGTAATATATAAAAATAATAAAGTAAATATTTTAAAAGTACATAATATTTAGTAAAATGTATATACTTATTAATGTTTAATCACTATTATTAAGAAAAAAATAATTATGTAGGAAGGAAAATATTTTTATGATAATTTTCATGCTAAAATGTTGTCATGATAATTTTCATGTTGGAAGGTATGATAGCAGCATGTTTCTTATACTGTGACGCTCCTGAGATGCACGTCCGCACGCGATCCAGCGGTTCAGCCGTCGACTGTTGAGCGGTTGTAAAGGAAAAATAGGCAGCACTTCAGAAATTGGCTCGAAATGTGTAACTAGTTCTGAGCACACTGAAGTACACATATAATTTCTATAATTTTATAAAATATATTTAGAGTAATATGTTCATTAATAACGTTATTTGTTTAAAAAAAAATTAAGACAAAAAGGAAAAAGCAGGATTGAACATAGGATCCTCAATATTCTGATTTCGCACCTAACGCCCGAGACCACGCTGAGTTTTTGCTGACCGCCTCTATGAATGTGGTACATAAAATACACGAAAAATCGTAAACTATATTTCGTTAATTATCACGTTTTGAAATCATTTTTGCTATTATATATTAATGAGAAAGATATATGATTAACTCTTTCACTTATACCAATCATGTGAGACTCGTGGTAAAGAAATCGGGCCAAACATAAGTATCATTGATGAGAGCCGTGGTACGTTTATCGGGCCAAACATAAACAACATGTTGCAGGCTGTTAATTATGGCACGCGCCATCGTAACTTAAATCGTAGGGCAAAGGATTAATATAATTTAATAAAAATTATGTATTATCTAGAATGTCTCTTTCCTCCTTATGATACACGCCAAGCGGCCGAGATCGTCGAGAAAATATTTTCGGTCGCTAGAAACAAGCGACCACAGAGAGACGGACAGAGACAGACTCATTGTTTTGCTAGACGAGCCCAGTTCGGCGTGTCCGCGCGGAGACTCACCGATTACAATCGGATCTTTATCCGTTTTTGTTTTTTCTCTGTCTCGCTCTATCGAAATAACAGAAATTGAAAGAATTTTAAATCACGAACACGGTTGCCAGTTCTCCGTTTTTTTTTTGACAGACTTCGGTTCCTTGGACTAATATTCAATACTCCAACAGATGTGAAGATCTCCAATTTTTGTCGTCTGCTGGAGTATTAAATATTAGTCCAAGCACCCGAATTTTGGCAAAAAAAAAAACTGGCAACCGTGTTTGTGAATTAAAATTTTTTCATTTTCTTTTTATTAAATTATATTAATCATATATCTTTCTCATTAACGTAGCAAAAATGCAAATGCAAAAATGATTTCAAAATATAAACATTGATGAAATACACAATAGTTTAAGACTTTCCGTGCGCTATATGTACCGTGTTCGTCGAGGTGATCCGCAAGAACTCAGCGTGGTCTCGGGCGTTGGGTGCAAGATCAGAATATTGAAGATCTTATGTTCGATCTTGCTTTTTCCATTTTTCATAATTTTTTTTTTAATAAATAACGTTATTAATAAATCTATTACTCCAAATATACTTTTTATAAAATTACAGAAATTATATACGTGTACTTCAATGTGCTCGAAATTAGTTGCGCATTTCGGGCCGATTTCTGAAATGCTGCCTATTTTTCCTTCACAACCGCTTGACGCTTGACGGCCGAACCGTTCACGTGCGGACGTGCATCTCAAGAACGTCACAGTATAAGGAACAGTATGCTGCGACCATACCTTCCAGCAAATTGTCATGAAAATAAAATAAAATATTTTCCTATATAATATTGTATTTTCTTAATAATGGTGATTGAACATTATAATAACTTAATGCATTTTACTGAATGTAATGTATTTTAAAAATATTACTTTATTATTTTTATGATACATTCAGTTTCAAAGGACTACTGATCACATTTTTGCGCCACAGAATGTAAGATAGAATTTTAGTTTACCGCGTCATATATCTGTCATCCATCTATTTGTATTTTTTTTTTAGTGGAATAAACCTAGAGAATGCTTAACTTAAATGATGTATCGATAATAGAACTTCAAAGATAATAGAGAGTTTTTACAATAACGTAGATTTAAATACGGTGAACGCCTTTTCTTAATTAGTCGCTAAGGAGACCAGAAAATGTGCGAGAGCGCACCGCGCGGAAAGATTCGAGTGAGAGAACGGCACAAGATTGATATGATGCACGACAGTAAAGAGAACTCCGTTTCTTTTAATTTAACAAAAGAATTTTCTTTAATATAATCAGTTACAAAGTCAAAGAATATAATTAATTAAAATTAGATTAACAAAATATCAAATGCGGTCACCTTTTCCAAAATTGTATTTGGAATCGCGGTGATGGAAAATCTCGGCGATTTTCTCGGAAAAGGTCGTTTTTATCGCGATTTCACTAAGCGGTTAGCGCGGCGATTTAACGAAACGGTATAGTAGCGAGACTAGGATTCTAAGAACTCGAAGAACTTTTAGAAATAAGAACTCTGAGAAGTCTAAGAATTCTAAGCGATGTAGACGGTATAAGCGATGTAGACTATCTTAGCAATCTGCGCAATCTGCTCAATCTGCTCAATCTGCTCAATCTGCTCAATCTGCCCTGAGGACCGGCGAGATCGAAGCATTTATTACTTCCGGTCCGGGCTTTCTTCTTGGGAGAAATCCAATTAAATTTAGCCACAATCATAATTATCACGTGGCATTGGTTGTACAAAATTGATTGGCGCTTTCGATTCTTTTCTAGCGACGTTCAACGTAACAGTCATGCGCGACAGAAAATCCGTACGCGGGATTGGTGACAGCGCGTGACGTATTCGTCGGAGCGCGGCGCTCGCGTGCGCGAATCGAATTGTTCTAGAACTTTCGATGTTCCGTTGCCGGTGCCTGTTTGCGTGTACCGAATTGTTTTGAAAAGGCTAAAGAACAATGAATCTCTGACTTTGATGAGGCTTAAAGTCAGGCTCGAGATGAAATCACGAGCTCGCCTTGTGCGTGCGTTTAATAACAATTACTGTCGGTCGACCGAAGGAATTCTTACCTTTTTTTGACTTACCGATCTCGAACATCCCGCCCGCCTCGTCATCTCCGTGACGATATATGTATAAGGTTACGCATAGAGATTACGAAAAACAGCAAACGCGAAAATAAAACAAGCGCTACAATACAGTGAATTCGTGGAAGAACTTGAGCCGTAAACGAGAGTTATCTGATAAATAACATTGACGAAATGATTCACGAAAATACACGCGATCAATTCAAGCTCTTCTTTACATTTGATGCACTGGCGTGCGAGATAAACGCGTTAGCCTCTTCTGGCAATAAAACTAATTTGACTAGAGAATGAATTAATTCGGATGAGGCGGTTCTGACTGTAACCACTCGCACCACGCCGTCGTCTCCAGGATGCAGCTGCGTGATCCGTGCCAGTGGCCACTTATTTGGCGGTGAGAGCTCGGAACGCAGGATGCATAGCGATCCAAGGCGTGGTGGCAAAGCCTCCTTGGTCCATTTCGGTCTGGTAGCCAGAGTGTGTAAATACTCGCGTGATCATCTCTGCCAGAAGTGGTTTCGCATTCTCTGAATAAGTTGCCATCTGGAAAGCAAATTCTCCTTCTCGTCCGACAAGGACGGCTCAGGAATGGCCAGCAGTGGTGTCCCGATGAGCAGGTGACCCGGTGTCAGAGCCGTGAGGTCGTCGGAGTCGTCTGAGAGGGCATGCATGGGCCGGGAGTTCAAGCATGCCTCCACTTGTGCGAGCAGGGTGCTCATTTCCTCGTAGGTGAGCCTGGTTTCGCCGATGGTTCGGCGCAGGTGATACTTAGCCGATTTCACGGCCGCCTCCCAAAGTCCACCAAAATGAGATCCCGACGGGGGATTGAAATGCCAATGGATCCCCTCCGATGCAGCTACGTGTGCGATCCTTTGTCCTTCTGCCGAGGAGGCTCGAAGCATCTCGCGAAGTTGCCGGTCGGCGCCCAAAAAATTGGTGCCGCAATCAGAATATATGTCCGAGCACAGTCCTCGGCGAGATGTGAATCGACGGAGAGCAGCCAGGAAGGCGTCGGTGGTGTAAGCTGAAACAGCCTCAAGGTGAATGGTCTTGGAGCTAAAACAAACAAAAACTGCGATGAATGCTTTGTGAGCGCTGTGCCCCCGCCCTTTGCTCGTCCTGATGAAAATAGGCCCGGCGTAGTCGATGCCCACGTGAAGAAATGGGCGTGCAGGAGTCACTCTCCCTGGAGGAAGGTTCCCCATTTTTGGTTGCGGAGTGGCAGCCCTCCACCGAGTGCACGTCACGCATTGATGCAGCCATCGCTTGACTACAGCTCGACCTTGTGGGATCCAGAATCGGAGGCGAAGCAATCCCAGGGTCATCTGGACTCCTCCGTGGAGAGTACGGCGATGGTAGGCTTCCACCAGCAGGCGAGTGAGCCATGACCCTGGAGGCACGATGATCGGATGTCGCTCGTCGAACGACAGCGCTGCGTGCTTGAGGCGCCCTCCAACTCGCAGAATTCCGTGCTCGTCCATGCACGGGCTGAGGGTTCGCAGATGGCTTGATCTGGCAAGGTCGCGCTTGTCTTCGAGAGCTGCTCTCTCCTCTTGGTAATGCCGTGACTGCGCTATGCGTATCCACCTGATGAGCGCCGCGTCGAGTTCGGCTGGGAGAAGCGCCGACCCGTTGCGCTGACCGTTCACAGAACCGACCGCGTGACCGCGGTGACGCCAACGCACGCACCAGGAAGTCACTCTGAGCAGCTGGTGAAGCGACGAGAATCTGAGCAGTTCTTCCGGCTCGAGGTTGCTCCTGACGACTGCTGCGAGTGTTGCGGCCCGCCGCTCTGGTATGTCCTTGATGGGCTCGAGGTTGACGCTTGGCCATAGCGACGAATTCCCGCTCAACCAGGCGGGGCCCGTCCACCATAAGGAATGGCTGAGGAGCTCACTTGGTGTCAGTCCCCGGGAGGCACAGTCGGCAGGGTTGTCCTTGCCCGGGACGTGACGCCATTGAGCCTCTGGAAGCTGCTGCTGGATTCGTGTCACCCTGTTGGCCACGTACGTTTTCCAGCGCGAGGCGTGACCTCGAATCAGTGGAGCGTGACCTTGGAGTCGGACCACAGGATCACTGGCGTTGTCGCCAAGTTTAGCACAGAGCGCGTGTGCACGAGCACGCTTGTAAGCAAGGCGGCGGCGCAGAGTTCGAGTCGCGGGAGAGAAACGAGCTTGATCGGCGCGACCTTGCTTTTGGCGGTCAACAACAGAGTCTTCGTTTGGTTGTTTGCGGTGATACGGAGGTACACCACGGCGGCGTAACCTCTTTCGGACGCGTCTGCGAAGCCGTGCAGTTCGAGTTGAGAGCTCGTGTCGCCGGTGCCGAGCCAGCGGCCGACTCTGAGCTTCTCAAGCAGTGGAAGTTCTTCCCAGAGCCGCTTCCACTTTCCAGCGATGGTTGACGGCAATGGTGTGTCCCACTCTAGCTGCTGTAGCCAGGCCGACTGAATCAGAATTTTAGCTTGAATGGTTACTGGAGCCAGCCATCCGAGCGGGTCGAAGAGTCGAGCGGTCTCCGACAGCAGACTTCTCTTGGTGAACGCAACGACGGTGCGAGGAGGAACAGAGAAGGCGAATTCGTCTCTGGTTGGATATCAGCGCAATCCCAGCGTTGAGTGGTTCTCTTGTTCCCACGACCGCGAGTCTCTGGTGAGACAGTACTCAGGCGGAATGTCACGAAGAAGTTCCTGACAGTTGGCGGCCCACTTTCGGAGAGGGAACCCGCCCGCCATGCAGAGGTTGCGTAGCTCGACTTGGAGCGCGATAGCGTTGTCTTTATCGTGCGCTCCGGTTACGATATCGTCGACGTAGCAGTCGTGTCGTAAAGCACTCGCGCCTCGAGGGAAACGCGGTCCGTCGTCATCGGCCAGCTGACGCAGCGTGCGAATGGCGAGAAATAGCGCGCAAGCGAGACCGTAAGTAACCGTTCTTAATGTGAACTCGCGTATAGGCTCATCAACGCGGTGTCGCCACAGGATGCACTGATGCCTATGGTCGTCGGGATGCACAAGAATTTGCCGATACATCTTCTCGATGTCGGCCACTAGCGCGTATCGGTGTCACCGCCACCGCAAAAGCACGTTCGCGAGGGGTGGCAGCAGGTTAGCCCCCACCAGCAGATGATTGTTAAGTGACTCACCTGACCTTGCACGCTGCGATCCGTTAAAAACGACTCTCAGCTTAGTCGTGGTGCTGGACTCACGAAGGACGCCGTGATGTGGAAGGTAGCACCGATCTTCGCTGGAATTCGGAGGTTCTGGCGCCAACTCCATGTGACCTTGATCTTCATAGTCCCTCAGGAAGGCTCGGTAGAGATCGCCGAATCGTGCGTCTCTCTCGCAGCGTCGCTCCATGGCGACTAAGAGTCGTTGCGCAGGTCTTCGCATCTCAGCTAGCGTCGTCGGCGGAGATGCAAAAGGTAGTCGCACTATGTATCTTCCTTCGGCAGTGCGTTGGTGATGATGTCCTCGCGAAGATGTCCTCGCATTGCTGCTCCTTTGGCGTGAGAGCGACGGGAGCAGGCACTTCTCGCTCCTGCTCCCAGAAGCGGTGCACAAGGTCGGCCAACTCGTGATCTGCTGTGCACTGAAGCGAGTGGCGTTGTGCTGAGTTGTTTACTCGGTCGCAACCTCCCGATAAGATCCAGCCGAGCAGCGTCTTTTGAGCGATAGGCTTGGGGGCCTTGGGAGACCATCCTGGAGAATGATTGAGCATACTTCCGCTCCAAAAAGCAACTCAATAGCGTCGTTTGCTGCGTAGTCGGGATCTGCCAATTGGAGCCCCTTCAGATGTGGCCACTCCATTCTGATCCTTGCGTGAGAGCCTTGATAAAGCGACAGACGTGGCAGAACAAAGGCTCCGACGGTGAAGTCGGTCCCTGTTGTTACCGAGGTCACCTTGAGAGTCACCTTTCCCCGGCTGGGCCCGGAGCTTTTGCCGCTGATGCCGATGACCTCGATTGAGGATCGAGAGCGTGGCGAGCGTAGGCGTTGGACCAGCGCCTCGGAAATTAGAGAAATTTCCGAACCTTGGTCGATGAGCACGCGTGTGGTGTGCTGATTGCCGTGACGATCAGCGATGGAAACTCGCGCCGTTGCGAGCAAAATGGCCTTGTGGTTGTTGTCGCGTCGCACTGCCGACAGTGAGCTGACCTCTTGAGATTTCGGTGAAACGTACGCGTCGTGTAACATTGAGTGGTGACGGGACTTACACGTAGCACACGTCCTTGTCGACTGGCACTTCGCGAAAGTATGAGAGCCGAGACAGTTGAAGCACAGCTTCTGAGTTTCGGCGACGGCCTTGCGGTCGGCCGCGGATTTCTTCTTGAATTCTTCACACGCCATCACGTGGTGCTTACTCTTGCATAGAACGCATTGAGAAGACTCGGGGTGTTTCTTGACGTGATGCGACTTGGCGGATCGCGACGGGTTGTCGGAGACCTTGAGCGATTTTGGTTTGGCGGCTTTGAGAGTACGTGCTCTTTGGTTTATGAAGTTCATCAGCTCTTTAAGAGTGGGCATGTCGCTCGAGGCGCTTGAGAGTGACTCCCACGCCAGGCGAGTTCTTGGATCGAAGAGCTCGACGGCAAGATGACTTAGTAGATCGAAGCCATGAGAGTCGATAGGCCTATCAATGCCCTCCTGGCCGTTGACTACCCTGGTCAAGGCGTTGAAGACGCGGTTGAGCTCCTCCGCACTTTCGTTCTTCATCTTAGTCACGGCGGTAAACTTGGAGAAGTTGGAGCGTGATAACTCTCTCTTATTTTCGTACTGCTCGCTCAGCAGCTCCCATGCGCGTGGATAGTTGTCTTCGGTCATTGCTAACGGTCGAATCAGTTCCTCAGCAGGACCCTCCAGACAAGTTTTCAAGTAATGAAATTTCTCAATTGCTGAGATTGATGAATTGTTTCCGACAATGGATTGGAAGAGATCTCGGAAGGTAGGCCAGTCTTCGAATGCGCCCGAGAAAGAACTAATCTTGAGGCGAGGCAGCGACGGTTTTCCGGAAGACACATTACTTTCGGTTTTGGAAGCTGAACTCGGTGCCTTTGCCATGAGTTTCGTCCGGTACTCGTCCAGCAGACTTTGCTGCTGCACGTACGTGATTTCGCGGAATCGGCAAATTGAGACGTATTGTACTCACTCTGATCGAAGGCTTCCTTGTAATGTGCTCGAATAAGCTCGTGGTGCCTTTCAAATTTCGTCCACAGCTGGTCGAGAAGCGTCGAGCGGATTTCGACAGCGCGGAGGGTGATGTTGGCCGTCCCCATTTTCTTTAAATTGGTCACTGACCTGGCCATGCGACTATGGATGTCCCTCTGGGCGGTCAGCAAGACGGCTATTTCGTCACTCATGATTTCACTTGCGAATTTTTCTCTCTCTGATTTTCTTGATGATGCGCGCACTGGACGCGATGCACTCGACACTGCGGATGCCGGCGAGAATCCGGCTCGAAGGACCAAAAAATGTGCGAGAGCGAACCAGAGCGAGAGCGCTGATCGTGAAATTTTTAAAGTGATGCGGCGTTTGTCTTACTGTCTTTCTCGCTAGTTTAAATCCGGCTTGAAGGACCAGAAAATGTGCGATCTGCTCAATCTGCTCAATCTGAGGACCGGCGAGATCGAAGCATTTATTACTTCCGGTCCGGGCTTTCTTCTTGGGAGAAATCCAATTAAATTTAGCCACAATCGTAATTATCACGTGGCATTGGTTGTACAAAATTGATTGGCGCTTTCGATTCTTTTCTAGCGACGTTCAACGTAACAGTCATGCGCGACAGAAAATCCGTACGCGGGATTGGTGACAGCGCGTGACGTATTCGTCGGAGCGCGGCGCTCGCGTGCGCGAATCGAACTGTTCTAGAACTTTCGATGTTCCGTTGCCGGTGCCTGTTTGCGTGTACCGAATTGTTTTGAAAAGGCTAAAGAACAATGAATCTCTGACTTTGATGAGGCTTAAAGTCAGGCTCGAGATGAAATCACGAGCTCGCCTTATGCGTGCGTTCAATAACAATTGCTGTCGGTCGACCGAAGGAATTCTTACCTTTTTTTTGAATTACCGATCTCGAACAGAGTGAAAAATAAAAATTTTTTGTATGTATATGTGTATATATATATATATATATATATATATATATATATATGCATACATATATCATTTTGCGTGACGCTGTATGTGTCAGAAAACAACGGCGTTAACGAGTCAATCAGCTGTAATCAGTATGATCCGCGTTCACAGTATCATTGCCGCGCAACAGAACTGTCAATTCAGTGTAGTGTAGTAGTGTTTTACACATAACCAATAAATATATATGTGTGTGTGTGTGTGTATATATTTATATAGTGTTTTGTGTCCACAAGATAGAAAAAATGTAGTAACAGAATATTGTCTGCCTTTGGTAAGAGAAGGTTATAGGTGCTTTCTAACAAGCGACTCAGTACAATACAGTATCTCATTCTTGTATTGGCGAACAAGATGGTAATGATGCACCGTGTCACACTGTGTCTCTTGTTGGAAGGTCAAAATTGTTTATTGTGATGTGTGTTTCTTGTTGAAAGGCACCCTATAAAGTCAGCATGGAAAAGGTTAGCATCTTTATGTCATTCGTGAAAATATCACTTTTATTTATCATACAAGTGAAATAGTTATAACAATAATTTGCACTTTGTTTAATTAGATCCAATATCAGAGGCGTTCATCGTGGGCTGACTATTTTTAATTTACTTTCAGAGGCATTAATCGTGAACTGGCTAGCTATAACAAAATGCCACAGCCGTAAATCGTGCTTTGGCTAGTTATAGACAAATGTCAGAGGCGTTCATCGTGGGCTGACTATTTTTAATTTACTGCCAGAGGCGTTAATCGTGAGCTGGCTAGTTATAACAAAATGCCACAGCCATAAATCGTGCTTTGGCTAGTTATAGACAAATGTCAGAGGCGTTCATCGTGGGCTGACTATTTTTAATTTACTGGCAGAGGCATTCGATTATCAAATTTGGTGAAATACAATTACGGAATCAACTTGTAGAATTTTGCGTCTGCAATTAAAGAAATGTGAATAGCATTGTCATGATGGAATCAAAAGCTGATTGCTTGACATGATGGAAACAAAGAAACTAATGAAGAAAAAAAAAGATTGAATATCAGTAAACAGCTTCTTTGAAACCTTATAACTTTTGTCTGAAACATTTTTTCTAAAAATGTTATGTAATGGCACAAGAATGGCCGTAATTCAATCATAGAAGAGAACATGAATCATAGGTCAACATATTATATTTTGGCGTACTATGCATGCCGATACAAGTATAATTTATATTTCTTTACGATTATAGTTGTAGTCACCATTATGTTCAGCTCCTAAGTCCGGAGTCTTTTTGGACCCTATATAATATATACGTTACACATATATATAACATACATTATACAGTCAATAGTCACATGCATAATTTTCGTACGATGCTGTATGTTTATGAAATGTATATAAGTATATCATATTCAAAGCAAAATGTTTTAGCAAATGTATACACTTATAGGTCAATGTGTACGTTGACTAACAGCAAGTTACAATAAGTATATTTTTACATTCTGACTATGACTTAGATATATCTTCGGATGTAACCATTTATTTGAAATACATGTATATACGTATAATGTAATAGCACTTTTTCCTTTATTCTCAATACCATTTTAATTTAGGATGTAACATGTATTGTCAGTAAATACATTGCGCATACATATGTAGCTATTCCCTCTCTTTTTATTATGTTTAATGGGCCTTTTACAATTATAAGCCATAAATCAGCCATAAATAAGAAGTCAGAAAAATTGACTGTGATTGATCAATTTTTAGCTTCTGATTTCTGATTTGTGACTAATGGCTTATTGTAGAAGGCCTATAAAAGAGAGATAGAAGTTGTATCATACTTAGCTCATACTTAGCTTTTCATGCAGATATAATATAGACACATTAGTGAATAATAGAATTATATTTTATGTGCATTATGATGTACTCACATTACAAAACATAAAATATATTTCTAATTCATATTCACGTACATGTGTAGCTACTTCATCTCTTTTTGTTACGTGTAACAAAAGGGCGGCACATAATTACAAAACAATAGTTGGGCGCCAGGCACGAGGGAGCGTGCCACTCTTTCCAAAAATTACGCGATATTTTCTTTATGCCAATTATAATGGGCTGCGAATGTCGACGGGCTTTCAACCGGTAGCTCAGCCTCGGAAATGGCAGAGGGGCGGTTCGTGGTCGAGGATAGCAGATCGTTTGGAGGAGCGAATAGGAGCGAGAATAAAGTACACACGAATTTAACAGTAACAATAGTAACAAATATATTAAATGAGTCTTCGACTCACATTTACATTTGGCGATACAATCGAGACGATAAATTCTACGTGAGCGCAACAACTGATTTACATAAGCCCGAGGTTTTACACTAGGCGTATCAATGTTACATTCTCGCGACACGAGCTCACGCCACACGGAAGTACTCTCGCGAATTATACGAATCGCCTCGCAAATGCTAAGGAATTCGGCAGCTTGTAGCGTGGACATGGCGTGACCTCGTGTGCGCTCGCGGAACCTCGCGCTGCTCAGACGCGACGCAGGGAGAGGCTCGAATACGTGCAAGCTCGGCAATACACAATCTCGATACGACAGGATACGCACACTCATCAATTGCGATTATCAATCGACCTTAAGGGCTATGACATAGAAAACCGAATAAACAGGCAAATCTTACGCTACAGACGCTAGAGACGATACGCGACAATACTACGGCACGGGACTTCGACGCACGGGACTACGACCCGCGATAAAAGGAAAAACCGATAACAAATGACGAGGCTGTGGCCTTGACGGACGCCCCAGAATTATCCCGACGACAAGGGCCGTTCCGGGAGGCGACACGCGTACTCTGATCCCGCGAAACTCTAATACACGATGAGGCCACGTGCACTCACTCTTATATATCCGATATAGATTCGATAACTACGCCTCCCGGACGCGGAACCCAGCGACTGTACAGAGGTGACGTTCGTCTCACCGCGACTCCCTCCTGGTGCTCGTTCTAGCTGACCTTGGAAGGCTCGTAATCGGTTGTCGTCCTGCGTCCTCTCGTGTGCTCTCTCCGAGCGGGCCACAGCTCAAGTGCCGAGCGCTAATCCTCCCGGGCGCACGCAAGGCTCGTTATCCCCGCGAGGGGGCCTTATCGCCTGATTGGCGCGTGGCCCCGCGGCTTTCCGCTAATCGCGGAAACCGCGTCATGTCCATCGCATGTCCTGGCGCGCGAAATTCGAGAGATCACGGTACTTTTTCTCAGGCCGCCTCATGGCCTCGAGGCGCTTATCCGGGGCTCTCGCCGTCCTTGTAGCGCAGAGTGCCCTTCCCCGTCATGTCGTGCCGACTCTCGATCCGCTTTGCGCCTGGAAGAGGGTGCGATAAAAATGCTTTGCGACAATAAAAAAAAAGCGTAACGAATGCGGGAAAGATGTCACCTGCGTGCGACCCGGGGCCAGGTATCGTGCCCCCCGGCGGGTCTGTCCTCAGTGGTCGTCTCTGGACTCTCAATCCTTGTCGTTCTTCCTCCTCTTCCCCCCAGTGAGATTGCGTCACTTCGCCAAGGTCGCGGGAGTCGCCTCTGTAACCCTCGGTACGGGAATACACCGAAACGGGAAAATAAAAAACGGCAGCACGGAACGCGTAAGATACGCGAATGACGACGCGGGAAAAGCGTAGGTACATCCGCCCCCAAAATGTGAGAGGACCCAGGACGTTATACTGCACTATTCGGTCAGACCATGCGGCCCTTGTGACGGACGGAAAACGTCACGTCACAATACATATATATACCGGGTGTCTCAGAGCACCCGTACCACCCTTTTAAAAGGTAGAGATGTGTTTGTACAAAAAAATGGTTCAGACAAAATTTGCAGGATTTCGGGAGATCTATCTGATGGTGACCTTGAATTTGACCTTGAGGTCGACCTTGGGCATAACTCAAGGTCAAAGTACCGTTTTACAAATGTAAACCCTTATTCATGACATCACAAATGAAAATAGCGGAAAATTTTACGTCCGAATACGTTATCAAGCCTAGGTCAAAATTACCCTTAGAGGTCATGTGGAGGTCAAGTTACTTTTAGAGCACCCGTACCAACCTTCTAAAAGATATGGATGTGTTTGTACAAAAAATAGTTCAAACAATACTAGGTATTTACATAGCTATGATGCATCCATCTGCTGGTGAATTTGAATTCTACCTTTAGATTCATTTGTAGTCGTGTACATCGATTTTTAAAGATTCCTAATTATCAAGATCTTGAACAGTCGATGCCGCCTGTGTCAGCGTTACCCAAGATGTACCACGTGGAGGTCACAAGGTCGGACTTACACCTCGTCGGGGTGCTTTTTGCCATGCTTTTTGATGTCCAGCCCACACGTCTGTCATTGCTCGTCAACAACTGAACCGCATATTTCGCGGCCAATGGATAGGTAAATATGGTCCACATAACTGGCCACCACGATCACCGGATCTTACAATTTTGGATTTTTATTTGTGGGGAAGAATAAAAGTTTGTCGAATTTATGTTATCGATAGTCGATCGATCTATCAATAATGGCTAACATCAACTTCAGTTGAATATGCCGTATACAAATATGCAGATCTACTGCTGGAAAAAGCAGTTTTTTTAAACGAGAATGCGCTGTTGGTATGAACATTCAGGCAGCGAGTAGAGCTGTCAAACAATCCGACGGATTAAATATCAGCTTGGATATCAGTGATGATAATGAGATTATGAGAAAAATGTGAGTATTACAATATTACATTACTATGATTTACGTATAAAATTTTCGCTTCTTGATTGAACGTTATTATCGAATATCATTTCATTTCATACATATTCATTCAGTAATTTACTTTTACTTTTTATTTTGAGAGAAAGAAAAATTGATATTGTATATAATACTAATCTTCTAATGTTATTTTAAACAATAAGAACAGTTCAGAGACGTTATTTTGCATATTAATTTCAAATTATGTTTTTCTTTTCCAGACTTAAAATCGCTGATGTCATCACTGAATCGGTTTTTTGATATGTTGGTAGAGGATGCACCGATTAGAGAGGGATATTGGCGAGACTGGAAATCGATTGAAAAAAACAGAGGGACGATGAGGATGACAATGATAATGACGTCACTTTTGTGATGGAGCAGGCGAATTCAACATTCATAAAAAATATGTGATAAAATTTATATAGATTTAAATAAATTTATAAATAAATATATTGTATACGTTTAGATTAAAATAAATGAAGAAATATATTATATATATAGATTAACTCTGTCTTCAAAATTATTTATTCTCTCTACCATTCCTTTTTATCTCTGCGACATCGTATTACGCGCGCGTCATCACGCGCGACACCATCACGCGCGACACCATCACCTATCGAGTTCTCTAAAATAATAATAATAGTTATAATTTGGTAGAATAAAAAATATTTCTGTATGAATAATCGCATGGAATAAACGCTGAAGGAAAGATTACGTAAGAAGAAGATGGCGACGCATAAGAGATGGTATGCATGGTGAGGGTGAAATCACACGGCCCGGAATAGGACTGCAGAATACAGAATGCATTCATTGAGCAACCACTCAGAGCTATATTCTGCATTTGATGTTGCGGAATAGCGAGTGCGTCATTTATAATAAACCGTATTTTGAGAAGTTAAAATAATTTGATGCTGATTGATATGATGGAATTGCGTAATATCAAGACGAATGAAGCAAAATGACAAAATCTGAGTGCATAAATATAGACACCAAGATAAAAAAAAACAATGATGCGTTACGTGCGATTTCAATGTGCCCTTTTCTGCACTTTTCCATCACGCCAGTTTTATGTGCTATGTTTACAACGCGGAAAAATGATAGTAAATGCGTTAAAACAGTTCAAAAAATTGTTATGAGATTATAAATATTAATTATAAAACATTAAATATTACAACAGTGATAATTGTTTTTACAATTTAGAAAATTATATTTCATTTTAATAAGCAAATTATTAACATGAAGTTAGTAGTTTTTAAATTATATTTATACTGGATACATCTTTGACGCATCGTGTGAACATAGCATACAAAACTTGCGTGATGGAAAAATGCGAAATAGCACTGATTGGTATTCAATGACGCATTCTATATTCCGCAGTCCTATTCCAGATCGTATGATTTCACCCTAAGTGCGGTGGGAATCGCGTTCGATGGTAGCGGCAGGGACAAATGGCGGACGGCGGTGGGAACCGGCGGATCACGCCTGGCCATTGACCTCGCATGACGTCATCAACGCGACGTGACGCAAGTTTCCGCACACCCCCGCTACATAATTTCCCGCTACGTAATTTTCCGCACTCAGGACGTCCTCACCGCAACGTCATCCACCGCGATGTCACCCACCGTGACGTCATTCCCCCACACCCTCGTGACATCATGCACTATGACGTCATTCCTCTCCCCCTATGACATCACCTCCTCGCCTTGTGATGTTACCCCCTCCCCTCTCCGCGCCGCGAGTATCCCCCTCACCCCCCCCCTCGGAGCTCCCGAATTAGAACCGGCCTTATTACCCTACTAGTACTATCTAAAATTGTGTTTCTATATATTATATATAGATAAATAACAAAATACATATAAAGAAGAGGCTTAATAAATATGACAAATTGAACAAATAATATATAATAATATATAAATAATAAAATACATGTAAAGAAAAAGCTCAATAAATATGACAAATTAAACAAATGAATTATAAATGAAGGGGTTACGAATCAAATTTAGATAAGTAATACTTGTAAAATTTTAGATTACAAGAATAGGAATTGTGCTGATTAACAAATGAAAGTCTGTCTGAAAAATACTTTTTTAAAATTCCTTTATTGATTTTTTTCATAATTATTACAAGAATTATTTTTTTATGAATTGGAACCATTTTGAGGAGTGCCGCGGAAAAAATTCAAATGTCGAAAAAGATGGATCATCCTAATATATAATATATATACATATATGTATATATATATATGTGTGTGTATATATATATATTTAGTAGAATCTATAAATTATATTATGTGTATGTTATATAATTTCTAATTGTGATGCGATACACATAATGTAATTTATAGATTCTGCTAAACATTTCATTGTCAAAGGCAGAAAATGTATTATACTATCTTAGAAAAACTCTATACTTGAATCTTTCATAACGTGATTAAAAAGTAAGATATTGAAATTAAAAAAAAACATTTTGTAGAGGATGAACAATACATTCATAACTTCTGATTATAATTTCAAGATAACGTTAATCTTTTTTTTTTACAAAAACATTTTAAATCAAATTCAATATTTTTCACAAAAGAACTATTTTTGTATATTAAACTTCAATTATTTCGAAAACTTGACGGGCTAGTAAAATTTAACTTGCTGCATCGTTTTCAGCATCCAAAAATCTATAAGAAACATCTTATCTGATTAAAAAAAACATTTTTTGTAAATTGATATTATCTTTATTCACAATTTGTGTGGTACCAAATCCATTTATCGACATCACGATTTTATCGACAGTGTCGAAAATGTGATACGTAATTCACATCATTTTATATAAATGATATTGATGCCGCTATCGTATGCTTTAATTTTCGCCTATCACGCAAAATAGGCCGCCATAGTCTCTCTCAAATTTTTTTCTGGTGTAAGACACAATGTTACACTATGACTACTGTGTTACCTGTGAGTTTGGCGCGTGTCTTCGACTGGTGCGAACGTGTCTGCGTTTAGTGTCGCGTCATGTGTTGCATCATCCGCTCTTTTCAGAACGTCCTGTGTCTTTCTGAGTCATTATTTGACTCGCATTCCTTCTTTATCTCCTTTCTATTTGCGCCTAACTTTCCTTGCCTATACTTTTAGTGATATTTTGAAAAACTATGAGTGTGCCTCCCACAGGGGATCCCGGGCCCTCCTTTCCCCCTCCCCTGATTTCTGCGAATGCCGTCATCCTCACTAGCGTTTCGGTTGAACATTTTGATGCCTTCGCCAAGGAAATACTTGCCAGAGCAACGAATAATTCATGTGAGCAGATGGACGTTACAATGGATCGCGCGGCCAAAAGAGTCAATGAGGACTCGGTACTCGAGCATGAACATGAGTACGCCAAACGTCGCAATGGACCGGGCTTAAGCCCGGACAAAGCTGCTTCTGTCTCTTTCTGTCTCTCTACCTGACAATGCGACTCGTGCTCATCAGGTTTCTCATAACCTCTCTGATGACAGGTATGGTCCGACTGATCGCGCGCCTTTTATTATCCATATGCAAGTGAGCAGTGATTGCATAATCGAGAGCGCATTCGAAGTTTTAATGAAGAGACAAGTTGCTAAGGTAGTGCACTCAGATATAGTATCTATGAAAAAGGTCTCACGTGGCAAAATTTCGATTGAAATACGCACTTACGAAACAGCTAATAACCTTGTGACTAACCTAGACCTTATCAAAGGTACTTTATTTTTATTCCTACTTTTAAGATAATACACTCAGGTATAATAAGGAGCGTTTCGACCTCTGTAACGGATTAAAAACTCAAATTAAATCTTAAGTCTTCTTGTCCCGTAACCGAAATTAAAAGACTTAACAGGCGCGTTGTTAAGGAAGGTAGTGTTGAATGCACTCCTTCTACCTCGGTTAACATTAAATTTGCTGGGCAAATCCTCCCCAGACAAGTATTTCTTTTCTACAATTCTCATGAGATTTGTCTCTATGAATTTTGTCCCCAGAGTCAAAACGTGCTTTTCTTGCTTCAGGGTTGGCCACATCCGAAAGTTTTGTAAGAATCGACCGAGATGCAGGCTGTGTGATAAGGATGCTCACAGAGAGGACGAGACATGTGAGAGGCAAAATCTGCCTCCCAAGTGTATCAATTGCTCTGGAGATCATATCACTACGTCGACAAATTGCCCTCTCTTTATCAAACAGAAAAAAGTACAGACGATCGCAGCCACCGAAAATATCTCTCTTGTGGATGCTAGGAGTAGGCTATCGTCTACTGACTCTCGATCTACTTTTAGATTCAGTGCTGACTTAGGTAGTACCCATAGTGTTCACTTTGCGGATGATGATTACCATAATTTCCCTTTACTTCCACCAAAGAACGGTAGCACCCTTCATTCGTTCGCCAGTTATAATAAGTTTTTTCCCCTCTAGAAAATGCAGATCTCTAGTTTATCGTATGCCAAAGTCTCTGCTAAAAGTTCTACTCCTCGCACTTCATTCGAATATCCTCAGTTCCTACGTCAGAGAGCAGATGTCTCCCGACCACAATCTCCTCTCCCATTCGTCGCGAAATAACCATAAACTCGTACAGGACCTCCCCGATATCCAAGTTATTCCCTCTCGTAATACTAATAATACTAATAATAACTCTAAGTCATTGGAAGAAGCCAGGAGGGAATATCTCCGAACGGCAGATCTCTCAATATATCGAGAGACGGCGTCCTTCTCAATCATGAGCTAATCATCCACAAGATAACTATCATTATGAACATGATGCCCTTCCTGCCGGACACATAGATGTGGCCATGTTCTCTGTGCTCCTTAAACAATTTTTAAACCATATAAGCTCATATATAGAACCATACCCCCCCTCTCTTCTACCAACAGCATTGACAGCAATTGACTATGACGACCCGCGCACTTATTATGATAATCATCAAGCTGACCCTCCCGTTTTTTCTAACGATCGCGCTTACAATTATTACTAATTTTTCTGTTACTTTATTTTAAATCACCTTTCACTTTCATAATCCAATTTTACTTATGTCTCGTAACAAGCCTGTTTCTATCGCTAGTTGAAATTGTAGAGATTTACGGGGGAAGCTTCCGGAAATTCAGACTAATAATTACATATACGATCTCTGGTGTCTCCAAGAGACTATGGTCATCGGAAATACTTACTTACACTCTAACATCTTTAATTTTAATTAGAGGTGACATCCGCCGCCCCGGTCAACGCGGTGTAGCTATTGCTATTAAAAAATCTCTCCGTTTCGACCTTACTCATCTTGGCCATCATTCAATCGAGCTCATCGGTATCAAGCTTTACACTTAAGGCCTCTCCTTTCAAGGCCCCTCTTTATCATTATTAATATATACAGACATCCGTCGTCACGAACTCCTCCTACGGTTATTGAGGGCCTGTTTGATTATGTTGCGAATCAATCCCACGCCGTCCTCCTAGGCGATTTCAATTTGCATAACGTAGCTTGGGGTTGTTCGATTACTGATTCTCTTAGCAGATGTCTTTTAAACTTCCTCGAAATCGTAATCTTATTATCTGCAACGATCAAAAACCTATCCTTTTGATCTCTCCCGACTCGCAAATATCAGTCATCGATCTTATTGTCATAACGCCTCCTGTCCTGACTCTTAGTAACTATTATACAGAATTCGACTCCATTTCTAGTGATCACTTTCCTGTTGTTATTAACCTGAATATTCTTCCTTGTCTAAGAACTACATTCAAGTATAAAATTAAACTTAATTCTCTTCAAATGAAGATCTTTATTTACAAGTTAACTTGTATTGACTTTGCCTCTATTTTAGTAAGATAGACGATGCTACCTCTCAATATGATAGTTTTGTAAAAGAAATCAAAGGCACCCTAAACTCTCTGTTCCCTCCTGGATCACGTACTCCGAAATCAAAACTGATGATTGAGAAACGTCTCCCCTACCCTCTTGGTGGACCAAAGAATACCAGGCCGCGGTTGACACCAGACGCGAGGCAAAGAGACTCTGGAACCGCCAGTCAAGTTCAGAGAACTATAACGCTTACAAGCGCACTGCTTCGGCATGTAGATGCGTCCTCAGAAGAACCAAGAGAAGGAAATGGAAGGAACTATGCAACAGTTTTAACGCTCATACTCCGTCTGCTAAAATTTGGAGGTTGGTCAAAGCTTTTAAAAACCGACGTTTAGCTTCCGTTATGTCATCTGGCCAGTCGCTGTCGGCTGCACAGGAAAATGCGATTAATAAAATCTGTCCTCCCTCTTGTAGTCCTCGAGATATCGTCTCAGAGTGTATCCTTCTTGAAGAAAATACCCCCACGTAATGCGAAAGCGCTAAATTCTTGGACAATCTTTTTACTACGAAGGAGTTACTCTTAGCTATTGATTCAGCCAAAACTAGATCAGCTCCAGGGGCCGACCAGATTGACTATAACATCATTAAGAACTTAACACCGGATAGTCTGTGCTATTACAAATCTATAACAATCTTTTTTGTCAAGGAATTTTCCCTGCGGAATGGAATAAGTCAATGGTCGTCCTTATCCCTAAACCAAATGGAAAAGGTGTCACATCGATTTCTCTTCTCTTGTGCCTCTTAAAGATTATGGAAAAAATTATCTATCTGAGGTTGGTGGTTTATTGAATCCAATGGCATACTGCCGCTTAACCAAACAGGTTTCCGCCCCCAGTGTGCCTGCTCTGACAATCTTATTGCTCTGACAAATTATATTCAGGGCGCCTTCATTAATAACGCCCTTACTATATGTACATTTTTGGACATCGAGGGAGCGTTCGACAACGTTCATTCTATTTTAATTGAAGATTTACAACGTCTTGAGATCCCGCCCAAAACCATTAAATTCATAAGTAACCTTCTTTCTAACAGACAAATAACGTTTATTTGTGATGGCGTGCTTAAAGATCCATCGCTTTGAAAGGTACCCCTCAAGGGTCCATCCTTAGCCCTTTGCTCTTCCACCTCTACTGTGCAGATATTAATAAATGTCTACATGAAGACACTCTTCTCTTACAATATGCGGACGACGTCGTTATCTTCTCATCAAACCAAAACGCTGGACGACTCGTGGAAACCGCTCGCATTCTTTTCGCGCAAATTAAATTCGGCGCAATAAAATTACAGCGCGTACGATCGGGAGCTTACGGCGATCGTCGAGGCAATCAAATACTTTCGTTATTTCCTCGAAGGGCGAAATTTCAAGATTGTGACCGATCACAAGCCTCTCATCTACGCGTTCATGCAACGTTCCGAAAAGGCATCACCTCGGCAACAGAGACAACTTTCGTTCATCTCGCAATTTACCACGCGTATCGAATATTTATCGGGCAATCATAATATCGTGGCGGATTCCCTTTCCCGCATCGAAGCCATCCGTTTAGATGCTAGATCGTCGGTCCAATCTTCACTAAACAATATACAGCTTACTTGAGAAACAGGGGCTTGGAAGTTTCCCCCTCAAAAATCCAATGGATGTTCTTTACAAGGAAGAGACAATCACATCCGGACATTAAACTACACATTCAGAACGTAGAAATTCCTAGAGTACAATCTGCCATCTTTCTGGGCTTCACTCTCGACCCCAAGTTGAGTGGCAAAGAGCATCTAAAGACCTTGGTCAATAAGGGATGCAATCTTACTAATATACTAGCAGTTCTCGCACTAAATGGGGATCTCATCCAAGCTTACTTCTCACCCTTTATAGAGCTGTATTTCGCTCTGTTATCGAATACAGATGTCAAATGTTCAAGCTCAAAGGCAATAAGACTGAATTTTTACAACTGGAAAGGTTAGTCAACAGAAACCTGCGACTTACTCTCGGATACCGACTATCTACACCTATTAACGTCATTATGGCCAAAGCAAAGGAAACCTCTCTTAACATCAGATTTGGCTATATGATCTCGAAGTTCATCTATAAGGCTTTCTCCAGGAAGAACTCCCCAGTGCTGCACAGCTTTGAAACCTTGGAACAGGCTGCATACTCTCCCTCAAGAAGACAGCGGGTCCTAGCTACTGTACCTGCATTCAAGTACTATGTAATGCAGAAATACTCACTTAAAATCATCCGCAGTCAATATGCTTTATGCTTATAAACAGTTATGAAAAGCTATACTTATGTCCATCAATTTGATAGTTCCCTCACCAATGTTCCTAAGAAAGCGAATATACCAAGCCCGATTCCTAGAAACTATAACCACATATGCCCATCGCGGTCCCATTATTTACACCGATGGCTCTAAGTCCGTTAGCGAGGATCGCGTGGGCTCCGCAATCTATTCACCAGATCTTAACGTTGCACTCAAATTCAAGCTTCCCCCAGACTTCAATTTTCTCAGCCGAGTCTTGGGCTATTAATCTTCAGGCGATTAATCTTATCGAAGATCGATGTTGTGACGAGACTTCCATCTATTCTGACTCCTTAGAAGTGCTCTTCAAGTGCTATATCGTCTTACAACTGGAAATGAATATTATATTAGATATTAAGAATTGTCTGTCCTTTTTAACGCAACATGGTTTCAAAATTAATTTTATCTGGACTCCTGGTCATAAGGTATAATCAGTAATGAGACTGCAGACCATTTTGCCAACGAGGCCGCCCTTAGTGGACACCGGCCTAAATTTAAAACCATTTCAAGACTTTTTTATGGTCTCCAAGCAATCCTTCAACACTAAATTTCAAGCACACTTAGATCATTGCACAACATTTAAAGGGCAGCTATATGATGATTTTCATAGAAGTAACTCAACTAAGCCTTGGTTTTATCATAAGAATCTTAAAAGAGAGGAGATCGTCACTATTTCCAGAATTAGATCTAACCATTATAATCTAGCATACAGCCTGCATCGGAAAAACATTGTCAATTCGCCTGCATATCCCTGAGGTGAGCCAAATCAGGACATTAATCATATTCTCTTTTACTGCAAACTTTGTATTCATAAATCGACTAAATTTCGTGATTACCTAAAAAAACACTTCCCGTTTCATCCTTAATATTCATTATATGATTAATAATCTCCCTCCTACCTTGTGTCATTTAATTACTGCATATCTCAAATCTTTAAACCTCAGTATCTGATTTCCATGAATATGCCTTTGTTTTAAGGGAGGGATGGGGAACTTTCTCTCCTCTCCTCCCAGGCGGCGCCCCCGTCTGGTTACTTGTTTCAGCTACTAGGTTCACCCTGGTCGGAATTGCTACTACTCCGCTGCTTGGCAAGGGCCAATTAACATCGAACAAGAAGAAGAAGTGTTATCTGTATACGTTGTTGGAAAACATCCAATGGTAACAATATTTGCGTGAAGAATTACAAAATAGACTCGCAGGACTAAAAATGGATAAAACGTGATATAAAGCCAGTAAATAAATGATCTGTTTTCTGTTCCTGCACTAAATTCTGTTTTTTATTGTTGCACTTTCTAAACTGGTACACACAGTACAATAAGTTAAAGTGAAACAAATATACGTTTATTTCACTTCAACTTATTGCAGATTCAGAATGCAGCATATATAATAAAAAACAGTCCTCTAATCTAGAACTCTCTTTCTCGCTTTCGACAAATATCAAATGTATATCTATGTCATTTTCTAAAAATATACACTAATTCAGCCACAGAAAACCATAGAATTTATAGTAACTGGAAGGAGAACTTATCTAAGTAATGAGTGGAAGATGTCAGCAACATCTGAGAGACAGATGTATTAGGTTGGTGCATATGAAATGTCGGATTTTTAAATGAATATATAAAACTGCATATCTTTTTTCAAAAGCTGTTTATTTAATCAAAATATGCTCCATTTGTTTCAATACACTTTTCCCAACGAGATTTTAATGCATAGATGCCTGTCTTAAAGAAATTCTGATCTTTAGAATCAATAAACTCTGATATTTTTCAGTCTTCATTTTCTATCTTCATTTTCATACTGTTTAGCCCATAAAAACTGTTCTAAATGTTAAAAAAAATGAAAGTCGGTTGGCGAAAAATCCGGTGAATAAGCTGGGTGCTGCAAAATTTCATTTTAATTCATTTAATTTCGCAATTGTTTTGTACGACGTACGTATGCGATCGAGTGTTGTCGTGAAGAAGTATTGGGCCATGCCGATTAACAAGTGATGGGCGTATAATTTTCAATTTTTCATGCATTTCATCATATACTGGCAGTACTTTTCGATTGTAATTGTCTCCCCAGTTCGAAGAAATGAATAATGAATTACTCCAGTCACATTCCACCAAACTGTTATTAAAATTTTCCGTGGATGAAACGATGGCCTTGGAGTATGAGCACAAGCTTCATTTCTATCGAGCACACCTTTTCCTATTGTCGTAAAGAACCCATTTTTCATCACAAGTAATAATCCGATCGAAAAATGATGAAATCTCGATGAAATCGGGATAGTAATGATGAGCATACGTTCAATCGATCCAGCTTATTTCGCTTGATTAGTGCAGTACCCATTTATCCACCCATTTTGTTCACCTTGCCAATTTCAGAAAGGTGTCGCAATATCGTTGTATGGTCAACTTTCATTCTGGTAGCAAGTTCCCTTGTAGATACAGTTGGATTCGTTTCCACCAATGCTTCAGAGCATCATTTTTTTACAGACGTTTTGAGTCTTCCAAAAGATGGACGCGGTTCATTTTGTAGGGAAAAATCACCAGACCGAAATTTTTCAAACCAACGCTGCATTTTTCGATCGTTAACAGTATTCTCCCCAAATGCCTGGTTTATATTGCGTGCAGCTTTTGCAGCATTATTACCAAGTTTATACTCATATAAAAAAATTACATGAATATCGGTTGAATTCAACCTTACGAAATTCAAAACAAATAACAAAATGGAACACTTTTGAGAAAATCTTCTTTGTTGAAATGTGACTCTGGCAATGGACAATACGAAGTTATGCCAAAAACAAAAGCATAACGAAAACAAGGAGACAAACGTTCATATGTAAAGAAAATCCGACATTTCATATGCACTAACCTAATATTTCTGTCCTGACTTTTCTTCTTTCTGTGTATGTGTCAAAAGAGGATAGAAGAGGATAGAAAGATATTTCTGTCCTTTAGATGTTGCTCACAGCTCGACGTCTGTATTCCCCTTCCAGTTACTATAAATTCTATGCAGACAACAGACCTTAAAGTCTTAAACACAATAGACATAGGCAACAGGGAATAACTAACCGTTCAATCAGAGCTCTGGGATATAATATCGAACTTACACACCAGAGCTCTGATTAGATAACTCGTTATTCCTTATTGCCTGTACCTATTGTGTTTAAGCTTTAAAGTTGATATTGCAAATGGCGTCCAAAGTATGGTTATTCCAGAAGCGGATTCCTTCCCAATTCGGCTCATGAAACGATCCCACCTTTTTCACGGAGATGAGTCTTCTTACTTCGTGATTTTAAATCTCACCTTTTCTAAATCTACCTTTTCGCCTTTTTCAGGAATTCCGGAAAAGCCTACGAAAAATTGGAGGGCGCGTATCTTGAGAGCGCTAAGACATAGTTATTGTAACATGCTCTCAAGACATAGTTATAATCACATCATAACGGATCATCGTTATGCTGGGTACAATCTAAGTACAATAGATGATAATGAAATTCTTAATTTTGGAAAACGGCCTAACGATGATTCATTGACAACATTCACCCATTGTTTTACAACGTATTAATTTGATTCCAAGGATTTTATTGTTACACTAAAGATGACTTAATCTTATGGTCGAAACGTCTGATTGGTAATTGACATATATATAATATTATTTTTTTTTACATACGTACAACACTGACTGTGTCAGATCTTATTAGCTTAATATTCCTTTATTGATTTAATCCTTGGAGTCTTTTGTAATTTTATTTGTAATTTTAATTGCTATTCAAAAAATACGTCCCGTAATAACTTTTTATCACCATAACATATAAGAAAAATTTGAATTGTTTCAAAATAAAGAAATTCAATAGCACATAACAATTATAAAAGAGCATTCTGTCTTATTATGCTTTTCATTAAAATGTAGAGCTCTTGTACATAATTTATGTCTTAAATGTAAAATAAAACTTTACATAGTAGTATCAATATATAATAAACAAACAATAAATATAATAATGCTTATTTCTTATTATCTGTATTCAGATACAGCAATTATTCTACGTGCATATTTTTGTGTTAATGACATTAATTATTAACTTTATAAACAATAGAAATCAGTAAGTTCTTTGTAATCAATTTATTTTTGGTCTCATATTTATCTAAAAAAGTTATTGAAAGTATTAAGTTATTTAGTAGATCTATTTTCCATATACATGATAAAATTATTATTCCAAATATTGTAGCAATAATGTTTTTTAATGACTGTTATATTAATTCATACCAGAACAAACAAATATTTGTATGAAGCTAGTAACCCAAGCATTTCCTTATCTATCATAATTTAAAATAATTATTTATCAGTTTCAGTATTGTTTGCATTAACTAAATTATCTTTTGTATCCTTCACTTCTACCTCTAAAATTCTAGGACCATACAAAAGAACATATGCGCAATGCCAATCACCACCTCCGCTGAGTTTTAAAACTTCTTCACTAGTAACGGCTGTAACAACATCGTCATCACATTTCATCCATGTATCACCCTTTTGTCGAATCCAACCGACATAATGACCACTGCTGCTGGAACGTCCTCGGTGTGTCAAAACAGCTTGTAATTTGTAATAACCACTATTATTTGATCCCAAATCTACAATATGCATATTTAAGTGTTCAATGTATTAAATTTTCAAAACACGATTAATTATTGAATTTTTTTTTGTTCTCTTACCGTCCTTAAACCAGAATGGTTCTTTTCTCATTTCCCTTTTTACACTATCTTCTTTATCTTTAATTTTTACATTACAAGATTCCTCTACCAAAGTATCTTCATATTTTTTGAATTTTTCACGCATTGGTATAAGTTTGGTTTGAAGTTCAGAACTACATAATTCAAAAGCATCAAAATCCAAGGGAAATTTAACATCTTTCAAGATTTTTGCATTAATTGCTTCTTTCTCCTTGTAATAAAATCGTACAAATTGTATGGTTAAATATGCTGGTAATCTACTAATTTTTGACTGAAAAAATATTACATTAATATTCATTAATATTACATTAATATATAAATGTAATACAATATTATAATTTTTTTTTATCACACATATACATACATATACAAACACACATATACATGTTATAACTTATATATTAAAGCTATTATTTTCATGTACTAGTATTTATGTAATTTTTTATTATGTGCAGATAGTTCTTTCTAATTCTAATATAATACAAGTTTACCTAAATTTTGAGTATTAATAAATATATATATGTACATATATATATATATATATATATATTAGGCGTTGGAATTAATTCGTAGCGTTTTTAATGAAAGAATGTTATTTATTTCACATGAGCATTAAAAAATACATTAATGAAAGTACTTCCCATCACTTGTAAAACGCTACGAATTAATTCCAACACCTAATATATATATATATATAACATATATATATTACTCTATATACCAGATATTTCAAATCATACATCCTTTTTTTATCTTCGCAGGTTCAATCATAAAAATGTTCAGACAGAAGTTATAAGGCTTAAAAAGATTTATTTACTTATTTATATCAATTTGACCTTGGGGGGGTGGAAGTACAATCTCCAATAATCCACAACATTTAAGAAGTTTCAGCTGTCTAAAACACCCGTGTGTATATACATATATGTATACAAAGTGAAGAAAAAAGATCGGTATCCCTGAATGACTCGAAAAATATAAGTTTTGTAGAAAAATATTTCAGACAAAAGTTACTTAAAAAGATCTATTTACTGATTTGGATGGCATCACCAATGTTATTCAGAACATGATCCCAAAACAACATTCAAGAGGTTTTATCATCGTCGGTCGGACACTTTGTATAATGCTAATGCCGACGGTACTGTAACTTTTAAGTCTTATAAAATTAAAAAGTACTCATGAAAAATAACTTTATTACAATGTTTTGAAAACTTTTGATATCAGTTATTAGATTCTGGCATCAAAAATAGGATGTTCCATTAAAAAAAAAAATCGATGAAAAATATTTCATGGGCAGGTAGAGAGGACTAAACTGAGTCGAAAAGTCCTCTACCATTTTGCAATTTTCGCAATAGTTAACAAGATATTAATTACTAAAAATTGTCAAATATTGAATAATTTTTTACTCAAATACTATCAACTTTACATTAAAATTGCAAGAGACAAAAATCATTTATTTTCTTCTCATAAAGTTCTGAGAATTTTTTCAGAATTTTTTAATATTTTCTCATGTTGATAAAAAAAAGAAAATGCACTAAAAAGTTGATAAAAAATTTTTTTGCACACACAGAGGCTCTCACAACTACCAAATTTGCTTTTACGGGCATATTCTTGAGGTAATTTTGAGACGAAAATTTTAATACGAAAATGTCGAGGTTATAATAATTTTTTGAATTATAAATCAACTTTAAATGCTTATAAGTAAAAAGCCATTTTACTTTTAGAGTCTCTATTATTTCCGGATTCTTTTGAACATTCTAAGACGAAAATGCTAATACGAAAATATCGAGGCTGTAATAGTTTTCGAATTACACACTATCTTTAATTCAATTATAATTCCAAAACTATTGTAGCCTCAACATTTTTATATTGGAATTTTCGTCTCAAAATTATCTCAAAAATATGTCCTTAAGAGAAAATTCAGTAGTTGTAAAACACTCTGATATATAGGTCCCTTAAATCGATCATCTAAAATATCTCGCTTATTTTTGATGATATAAAAAAATGTTTCAAATAAAAGTGGAAGAATTTCGAGAGGGACGTATTTTAGTCATGTTAGTTTTTTTTTTAAATGGAGGCATCAAGAAGATATAAAGGTTACCTCCATTTTTTTAATGGAATTATATAATTTTTTTTTATATAATATTTTCTAATTATTCTGCACATAAAAGTATTAAGGTGATAATATAAAAAAAACCAATAGTTCATGAGATATTTTATATTTTATTCTAAAACATAAAATGACATAAAATGTTAAATAATTCGTAAACTATTAACTTTTTGATAATCGTACCTTAGGACTTTTACGAACAGAATAATGAGATGAATCAGTTGGTGAGAAAACATATGGAAAAAAAACACATAGTTGCTTATTTAAAAAATTACCCATTTTGCATACGTATTTTTTTTAAAGCAACGATGTTTTCTTTACATTAACTGATTCATCTTATTATTTTGTTCATAAAAGTATTAAGATACGATTAAAAAAGTTAACAGTTTACGAGTTATTTAACATTTTATATCAATATGTGCCAGAATAAAGTGTCTTGTAAAAGAATTAAATATTTCATAAAACTATTGGTTTTTTGATATTATTACCTTAATACTTTTATATGCAGATAATTAGATAAATCATATTGTGTAAAAAAAATCATATAATTCCATTTTAAAAAGTGGAGGTTCATATCTTTTTGACGTCTCCATCTAGAAAAAAAACAACATGATCAAAATATGTCCCCCTCGAAACCATTCTATTTTCGTTTGAAACATTTTTTTGTATCATCAAAAATAAGCGAAATATTCAAGATGTTCGATTTAAGTGGACCACTCTATATATATATATATATAGGGTGATCTACTTAAATCGAACATCTTGAATATTTCGCTTATTTTTAATGATACAAAAAAAATGTTATATATATATTATAAAATTGAACCACAAAAAATGTATATATATGTATATATATTAAATTGACAAGGAAAAAATTATTTTTTAATCGGCCTCTCAGTTCAAAGACTTCCATTTTATGCCAAAAAACTTCTAAATTTTTACCAAAAAATATTAAGATTTAAAGGTCGCTAGTGAACATTTTTAAATCAAAGTTTCGAGTTTTCTTAATACATGTTCGATTTGATGCAAAAATGGCCTAATCAGGATTTTAAACTGTGTAATACTGTGTTTCTTTGGTCGCTGAACACGATGCAGTAATTCATTTGATCCTATGATATACGCCTTAAGAAATAAAGCCCGATTAATTTGAAAAAAAAAAAAAGATCAAATTTCGAGTTCAAAGTCGATTTTAGCAAGATTTCAAGCGTTTAAATGAGTCCCTCAAATTGTAGGTTTGTTCACCAAGAATAAGATTTAGTTGGAATTTTCCCAAGACCTCCTACAAGGCCTTTAAAAGTTGCATTTAATTAGATTATAAAACATTTTTCAAAGGTAGAAAAAATTTTTTTCTATTCTTAAAAAAGTTCTAAAGTATTGCTTTGTGATTTTGACATCCTCAAATCACAAATACTTCAATTTGACAATAAAAAACTCTAATACAAAATGAAATGAATACATAATAAAAAAATATGATTTAATTAATTGAAATAAGTATTTTTTATTATATATTCATTTTTTTTTAAGATTTGGGGAATTTTGGGGGGATTATTAACATTTCAGATCAATTGCGTTAATGTCGACAACCATATCAACACGTAATTATTATTTCTGAAATTAATTCATTCGTTTGAAAAATATATATATTAGTTCAACATCTGAATACTTAGACCGTAGTGGCGCTTCGGATTTAAAGTAATGTTATTTAACATAAACGGTCTTGTTTCCTATCTTATTATATATTCATTTCATTTGCTAATAAAGAGTTTTTTATCGTCAAATTGAAATATTTGAGTATGTCGAAATCACAAAGCGATATACTTTAGAACTTTTTGAGTAAACAGACCTATAATTTAAGGGAAGTAATAACATTTAAACGCTTGAAACGCTTTGCTAAAATCGACTTTAAATTCGAAATTTGATCATTTTTTTTCACATTAATTGGGCTATTTCTAAAGCGTATATCGTAGAGTTAAATGAATTATTGCATCATGTTCAGCCAAAAAAACATACAGTATACACATTTAATCCACATTTAAAATGTGGATTAAGCTATTTTTGCATTAAATTAAACATGTATTGTAAACAATTGGCAACAACACGAGAAAAATATCAGAGCGCATCGAGATTCAGACCGAAGCTTGATCTCCTCTCAATTGGTAAACTTCCGTCTTGCTATTGAACCACATAGCTCTGATGCTGATAGCTTCTTCATTGTGCCTATTTCCTTTAAATTTCTTACAGTTTTAAGGAAAATCGAAATTTTTATTTAAAAATCGTTCTAATAACTTCTAAATCTTATTTTTTGATAAAAATTTAAAGATATTCTTTTGACATAAATTGGAAACTTTTGAGCTAAACCCGATCAAAAAAGATTTTTTTTTTGTCAGTCTAACGTATCTAAATACATATATATATATAATAAAAAAATTTACCGTTTTTGTGTAAGTAGCATTTCTTCCAAGTGTTGAAGACATTTTTGTTATTTGTTCTTGCATTTTGTTTCTAAGTCCAAAATACATATGCTTAACATCAGTCGAAATAAAACAACTCAGTTGTAAAAATTCTTCTTTTCCAATAGTGGCTGGTTCATCTTCGGATTCAGTACATTTCAACTCGTAATCAAATATACCCCCAAAGTATTGTTCAATAAATGATCTTGGTTTAGAGGCTTTACTATTATCTTCTGACGCATCTGGATTGTTCTGTTACAAATATACAATGCTTCCAATAATGATTTTATAATTACAAAATGATTTTATAATTACAAATAAATAAGTAGTAATATAATTTAAAACTTTAAAAAATTGTTAACATATAACATGTTTAATAACCTTTGCGGGCAACTTTTGTTGCAACATTCTAATTAACTCTGTCCAACATTCATTTGCATCTTGTTGCTGAAATACACCCTGTTCAGTTTTTTCTGCGAATCTTGGAAAAGCCAAATGTAACATTTGAAGCAAGACAAGTGGCGCTCTAGCTGTTCCTTTGTCCATATTATCATATAAATCTCTTAATGACGCAGTTATACTTTGTGCAGTTATTGATAAACTCGCACCTGTAGTCCAACCTCCTGAAAAAATTTTCAAGGCTTCTCGTAATTCTGGTACAGTTTTTAAACATTGTACCGTTGCATTTAGGTAACACGTATTGCCAAGGTTAAGTAAACCGGATGGCAAATCTAAAGCAGTAGCCAATTCAGCTTCATTCATATCTTCCAAGAACACTGGCTTTTCTATTGGCTCTGTTGGTACATCTTCCTCCTTAGAACCCATCATAAGTATTGTGACACCCTAATATAATCAACAATAAATCATAAATCTTTTATTAAATATCACATGCTAAGCTAACTATAATTATTTATTATTACATCTTTAAGTTTTAAATTGCCCCAATCATCATCTTTAAGTGTCATTCCTTTGAGCATAACTTTTTGTCTCTCTGGTTGAACTCCAGTCAATGCGAAGAGCTGTGCTTTAAATAATATTGGATCTTCCTCGGTATTAACTTCTACATTAGAAAAGAGCTCTTTGCCCCATTTTACTTTAACTGAAATATATTGATAATCTGAGTAAAAATGAATGAACAAAGAAATTGTAAAAATACGACAAATTAGATGAATACAATTGTAAAATATATTTTTCAAAATCTTTCACTACATCGTTCAAAACTTTAATAGGTGATAATATGATACAATATATATATATATATATCACACAAATAAAATAAAATTAGATACAGATAGTCTAAGTTATATTATGAAGTTTAGTGTACAAATTAAGAATTAAATTTTGTTAAGACTGTTTTGTCAATTATAACTACATATATTTCAGATATATTTCAGATTATATTTTCCACAATAAGTTTTAGAATAAAATTAGATTAGTTATTTTTTAATTGATACGTATTATATAGCTAAAAAGATATAATATTGCCGGCTGTGTTCGATTATTGAATAAGAATATAAACTTTTAGGTTAGAGACTCTATTTTGGTCGAATACATACTTGTGTATTGAGGCATATTTATTCCTTTTAACAGCAACTTATCAATATGTTATACCTATAAGATATTGAATTAATGCAAAATTTTCTTTTCTAGTAACACTTAAGTAATCGCAAAGTGCTAAGTCAGATTCGCAATACTTACATGTACCAAACAGTACCAAACATGTGTCACAGTATCACCCATCGACATATAGGCTGCATTCCATTTAAGGGACTCCGCACAATAAAAGGAATAGAGAATAAGAATTTCAACCTATCAGAAATCACGTATTGTGGAATACACAGTTTCTGGTAGGTTGAAATTCTTATTCTCTGTTCTCTGTTCCCTGTTCCTTTTATTGTGCGGAGCCCCTAACGCTCGTAATCATGGTGGAAGGGATAACATGAGGTCTGTTTTCTGTGACTAAACCTAAGTGTACACTTTTGGAACTTAAAGTGAAATAGGTATATTTGATATTTGTCGAAAGTGAGAAAGAAAATTTTAATACAGTATGGTGCAAGAACACAGAAAACAGATCAATGGTATGTGCAATTTGCAAGCATCTCTGAATCTTCGCTGTGTCTGCATGAATATCGATAAGACGACAATAGGGGAAGGAATAAGGAATTAAGAATAAAGAATAAATGATTTCAACCTATCAGAAACCGTGTATTCCAATGTATCTGATTTCTGATAGGTTAGAATTAATTATTCTTTATTCCTAATTCCTTCTATCGTGCGCAGGGCCTAAGAGATTAATGACTCCGGCACACCAACGCGATGTTAGTGTCTAATGATTTAGAATGAGAATATCGGTAAAACTTATTGGATATCGCGTGTCGCGCGCGAACATCGCGCTGGTGTGCCGGAGGCATAAAGCTGCCAATTGTGTAACGCTAAACACCATGCTCACACGCTCGCGAGTATCGTTTGTCCTTGAAGCCTATTCTACAATAGAGTCGTAAGTGGTAAGTTACTCGCAAGAAATTAACCAATCATAGTTGATTATTCTCACACTTAACTGTGATTGGCCAATTTCTTACGGCTTACGACTTGTGACCTGTTTTAGAACAGGCATTAACGCTTGATAAGGATATACCCATACAATTGCATAACCGCATAAACGTATTCATAAAAAAAATTATCTAATCGCATTTTTCATATAAAAACTCATGTAAAATTTGATTGGATAATTATGCATATGTTTATGCAGCTACGTAAGTTTGTGTAAAGTAAATATACTCTAAGGGTGAAATCACATAGTGCGGAAACAACTACAAAATAGAGAATGCGTCATAGAAGCAACCAATCAGCGTTATTCTGCGTTATTTTGAATAGCACTAATTGGTTATTCCTTTTTGCAACGTATGATTTCACCCTAAACGACAAGGATGACATGATTCCACCTTGCCTTATGAGCAGCCTTATTAAAGCTGCTTTTATATACAGCGGAACTTACGTAAACGTAACTTGCGTCAATCAATCAAATCATATTAAATTGTATCAGCTACTACGCATTATTTTAGTTGAGACGATTTGATTGGCTGACAAGTTACGCTGCATGTGAAAACAGCCTTAAGTAAAACTCAGCTATATGCCCGTATTCGTAATCAGACCTTGTATTTAAGGTTTCCTTAAATTTATCTTTAGATATTCAGCAGCCAATGAAATAATTCGTACAGTATCTGAAGATAAATTTAAGGAAGGCCTAAATATAAGGCCTGACTATGAGTACGGGCAATAATACTAGACGGAGCTTAGGACTAAGGCCTGCGCACAATAGAACATATATTAGGAACAGAAATAAATATTAAGATTTCAATCTATCAAATACCAGTTATGTCGAAATACACGATTTCAGATAGGTTGAAATCTTAATATTTATTCCTATTTCTAATATTTCCTCCATTATGCGCAGGGCCTTGCATCGAAACCATCTTGTCAAATCTAGAATGAGGTAAAACGATGTTTGGGTAAAGAGCCTCACAGGGAAAGAGTGGCAAATTGCATCACGTTACTCGTCTCCTCTTATTGGACATGGGCATCAAAGCTCCATAAGCATGGAAGAGATTGGAGAAAACTAGCCTCATCTTGATTGGACATAGGCATTCACGTAATGCAATTTGCCACTCTCTTCCTGTGAGGCTCTCTATGATCCATATTCATAGTCAGATCTTATATTCAAGATCTTAAGTTCAGCCTTAAGATGTCATAAACCAATCAGAGGATTGCATTAGCGTTTTAAGACATTACTTAAGATCTTGAAATAAGAACTGACTATGAATACCAGCCTATGACCTTTATTACAAAATACGCTTTACGTCGAAGTTATAACATCGATGTTATGAAATTGGCCAATCATAGCTATTCTTCTAAAGAATGAAATGACTGTGGCTTAGTTTTCACCGAGGATTTAAATCAGATCGGAATGTAAGAACCAACCAACTACAATTGAGCATTCTCCTGTCGTTCAACTGTAACAGGGGAATACTCGACTAGTTGGTTGGCTCTTACATTCTGATCCGGTTTAAACTCTCAGTGAAAACTAGACCAGTGATTGGCCAGTTTCCTAACATCGATGCATTGGGTCATCTAAAAAGTATCCGCGGTACTTTGTCACTAGATATATGACCATCAACACACATCTAGTGACAAAAAACCGCGGATACTTTTTAGATGACCCAATATTATAACAGCAGTGTAAAGAGAGCCGTGTAAACATAATATATTGGGTCATCTAAAAAGTATCCGCGGTATTTTGTCACTAGATATATGACCATCAACACACACATCTAGTGACAAAAAACCGAGGATATTTTTTAGATGACCCAATATGTTTGAGTAGTAGCAGAGAGAAATCTGAAAGAGGACCATAGACATAATGGCCCGTATTTAAAACGCGCTTACGATATTACGATATTAGCGCGCTACATGCTATAATTTACATTACGCATATTATAGAATTTCAGAGATAAAAGCGCGTTCTGAATATGGGCCATGACTGACTCTGGTGAAAAAAATGTCTTTGAAAATTTCGCTGAAAATGTTTAAAATCATTATTTAGAGATTTTTAGTAACATTCACTTTTTTGAAGAAATGAAGAGAATTATTAGCGAATTCTCCGAAAGTCATCTCCACCCAAACAAAGTCGACTAAAAGTCGACTATAAATTGACTGAAGAAGTTAAGAGTCGACTTCAAAGTCAGCCCGAATGTTGACTAATACTTGATTGAGTCGATTAATACTTGACGAATGTCTCAAAAAAAGTCGACTAAAAGTCAACTGAAAGTCAACTGAAAGTCGACTACAAGTAGACTTTTTAATCAAATCTGAATATCGACTAATAGTTGTGACTATTTGTGTAATTGACTATTGTCTCGAAAATAATCAATTATTATTAATCCAATTAACTAAAATTGACAAATTATCGAATAACTTCTGGTTAATGTTCCACTTCTTTGTTAAGTTATTGAGCATTGATGACTGAAAGATATCTCATAGTTATCAATGCCCAATAAATTAACACAGAAGTGAAAACATTAAACTATCCAGAAATTGATTATTCGGTAACTCATTATCAATTTTGGTGGGAGGTTTTATTATAATAAATTTTATTTTCCAGAGAAGCACAATATACTCATGTAAACTCTTATTGTCATATAAAACAACATAATCAGTTATACAGGAATGAACATTTTGAAAAAATTTATATAATAATTTATATAATATATAATAATTATAATATATAATAATTTATATACTAAATATTTTAATATAATTATTAGCGATATTAATATTGTTCTATAATAAATTACCCAAGTTTTTGGAAATGTTCATACAAAAAAATAGAATTAAATTAATATACGCAGATAAAATAAAATAGACAAAATAATGCAATACAAAATATACATTTTCTTATATATTACGTATATTTTCTCATTTAAGTACAAAAAGTTTTTATAAGCGATCAAAATTAGATGTTGTGATAAATATTTCTACTCTTTTATATATTTCATATAACATATATTTTATTTCGTAACGTTTGAAATAATATTATAATAATCTCACAAATTAATTTTCGATCAATTTGCTACTAGCATTATACTAGCATCTTATGTATAAAATATAAAGAACTTATTGTGATAAATATTATGTCAGCAAGAGTTCAATCCAGATTTCTCGATCTCGGGTTTAATCTTTTAACTACTGAAGATTAGATAATATTCTTCACATCAACTGACATGTACACGGGGTGTCCCACAACAGTTAATTAATATTTCAGAGAATGAAAGAAGATAAAATTTTGAACTAAAAGTTCCTTTGCTAATTTTGACTTAGACCATTACTTACCGAGTTATTAACGATTAAAGTTGATCGCAATCAACACGCAGATGGAGTATGTAGGAGCATACCATGGGTATGTCATATGACTCCTCGCGCTTGCTATGCATTATCCCGATTGAAACTTATTCTAATTAATTGAAAATTATTCTAATTTTTCATATTGTATATTATATATATATTTAATAAATAAATAAATAAATCAAGTCTGAGCTAAAATTGGCAAAAGAACTTTTAGTTCAAAATTTCATCCTTGTTCACTCCCTGAAATATTAATTAATTGTTATGGGATATCCTGTATAAAGCATATGCATTAATACATGGCAGCATGAATGTATATAAATATATATTTTTAATTATACCTATAGTAACTATATTTTTAATCTATTAGGTTGATGCAAAAATAATGTCAGTTTCTAATCTTCAGCTTTAAATAATATTTCAACTCATAGCATATTTTATTAACCGAAATAAAAATCGTTATTGACATGTATAAATAAGTAGAGCGGAATCTGCGCTTTAAAATGATATTTATTTATATGGACATAAATATAATTTAAATTACTATATATTTATAATAGAATAAAGCATCAAAAAATTTAAAACAGAAAAAACTGATAATATTTTTGCATCAATCTATATATTATATATTATATATTATATAATATATATTATCATATATATTGCATCTGTATAAAATATATTTTTTATATTGCATTGCTCTTATTCTATCGCCGGGCCATCGCACCCACTTTTGCATGTATCTTTCCACTTCAGCATTTATAGTGTTTTTTGTTTTGATAACCGATTCTAGAAAAAGATGAAAAAATAATGAAATGGACATGAAAAAAAAATGAACGAAATGAATATAATTATAATATCTTGTCCATGAATAATAGTTTGTCCACGAGTATCCGCCCAGCAAACGAAAATGAATTCAATGGATTAAAATGGATTCATATTTTCAAAAATACGGATTTATGAATGCTAAAATAAATCCTTTTCAATCTTGAATATATTTTTATTCATTTAAAGGAATTGTATAAAGCAAATGTCTATGCCTTTTCAATCCTGAATGCATTTTTATTCATTTATAGGAATTGCATAAAGCGTATCTCTATGCCTTACAATCTGAAAATAATATTAGCATTTTCTATGTAATCGTGAATACTACTCAATTCAGAATTGTGAATAGAAAGTACAGTTTTTTTAATTCAGTTAAATTCAAAAATAATATAAGCAATTTTTGTGCAACGTGAATACTGCTCAATTCAATATTCTGAATATGAAATGCAGTTTTTCAATCTAATTGAATAAAAAAAATTTTTATTAAAAAATGGACCATAAATGCTACTTAAATTATTTAAAATTATAAATAGGAAATTTTTCGTTTTAATCCAACTAAATTCAAAAAAGTTGTAATGTAAAAATAATTGAATTATATTCTTTTGATTAGTAGTAAAATGAATGATCGATGTGAATAAATCAAATTTGGGGCGAACACAGCCTCAATATTAGCTAATCATGGCGCGCAACATCGGCCAAGCGAGATTAAATAATCCAAACCCAATGTTGTCGTAGTAATGTAAATTGTTTATACTTTATTATATCTGTTAAATGATGATATTTTTATTATATCTATAATTTCGTTACTAGCTGGTTTAGCTGGTTGTAATTGACGTTGAGAATGAATAACATCTTTACCAATTGAAGAAGTGATGTAGCGGATAACGTAAAAGATTCATAATCCAGAGGTTCCAGATTCGAATCTCACTAAGGTGCGTTTTTAAATATCAATTTGAAGTAATTAATTTTAGGTATAATTATTATAAATGTCCTAAGAATAAAATTTGTAACCCTTAAATATGAATGTTTATTTTTTTCGAATATTAAACTAATGTCAGTTCGAATCTAATCCATTCAATCCATTTTCATGGATTTAAAGTACGCATTAAAAAAAATTTTAATCCATTTTAATCCATGCTCATTTGCTGGGCGTTTATCTTTCTTCCTCTTCTTTCCTCCTGAAGAGAAGAAAAGTTTAAAATCTCGTCTACAATAGTCGCACAAGCTGTGTCGCATGTCATATGAAATGTCGCAGAAATGTCGCATTTAGTTGCATGATTATCATAGCAAGAGCTCTTGTCATACGAAGTTGAGCCAACTTCAACTTTCTGCGACTGCGACAGGCATGAGCTCAGCCAATTACAGCACAACAAGTTGACGTTTATTTAGAATTTATTGTCGAATTGCGTGCAAACAATTGTTATAATTGTTATAATTATTAAGCCGATTCTACATTAGTTGCAAGCCGATCGCAAGTTTATTGCGACAGCCAATGAAGCTTGCATTTTGAAATCAACGCTTTATATTGGCAACTGTCGCAACAAACTTGCGATCAGCTTGCAACTAATGTAGAACCGATTTTATAGACACTCATTTAGCGACACTTTTGAGGCATGCAATAAATTTTCCTGTGATGCTACTACTCGCGACATGCGACACAACCTGTGCGACTATTATAGACGAGGCTGAATATGTACACAAAATATCATTTCTTGCGACTTGATGAATTAGTTATTCTTGAAACTTCGAACTCTTGCAAGAAAAAGGCTATATTGCATTTAATTGAAATTTCGATACTACAGACGACTCAGAGTCGGAAACTTCGGTGCACGCACGCACGCACGCACGCACGCACGCACGCACGCACGCACGCACGCACGCACGCACGCACGCACGCACGCACGCACGCACGCACGCACGCACGCACGCACGCACGCACGCACGCACGCACGCACGCACGCACGCACGCACGCACGCACGCACGCACGCACGCACGCACGCACGCACGCACGCACGCACGCACGCACGCACGCACGCACGCACGCACGCACGCACGCACGCACGCACGCACGCACGCACGCACGCACGCACGCACGCACGCACGCACGCACGCACGCACGCACGCACGCACGCACGCACGCACGCACGCACGCACGCACGCACGCACGCACGCACGCACGCACGCACGCACGCACGCACGCACGCACGCACGCACGCACGCACGCACGCACGCACGCACGCACGCACGCACGCACGCACGCACGCACGCACGCACGCACGCACGCACGCACGCACGCACGCACGCACGCACGCACGCACGCACGCACGCACGCACGCACGCACGCACGCACGCACGCACGCACGCACGCACGCACGCACGCACGCACGCACGCACGCACGCACGCACGCACGCACGCACGCACGCACGCACGCACGCACGCACGCACGCACGCACGCACGCACGCACGCACGCACGCACGCACGCACGCACGCACGCACGCACGCACGCACGCAACATAAGTTCTATCCGTATATCCGTATATATCGCACCTGCCAATCGTATATGTCAGCCTATCTATGGACTATATTTCCTTTAAAGATGTTAATACATGAGAGAGTCAAAATTCAACGTCAAGCGTCGAACGTCATGAGATTACTATTCGCTAAAAACAGCTGGTGAAGCACTTGATCAAAATTGATGAAAGCAAGCTTATAATGCTCGACGCTCAACGCTTGACGCTGTCATATAAAAGCACCTTGGATGCATTCAGAAAGGGCGCTGTCAACAGGCGTTCTATCTTTGATTGACACGGTATCGCTGACCAGCACTGACAGAGCGATCCCCGAACGCATCCCATTGCATTCACAACGACAGGGCGCATTTGACGCGTTCTTTAAATACTCTTGTTCGCCTTAATTTAATTAGCAGTTAGATGTACAGTTCTCTCTGGCTGATCTATGACAGCGATGCGTTGTCATGGGAATTATATATATATATATATATAGTGTTTAGAAAATATTGATAAATCTGTCGCATAGGGACAGAATAGATTAAATTGAAAGGAAAAGTTCTCTATTTTGCAATTTTCGCAATAGTTAACAAGATATTAATTGTAAAAAATTGCCGAAAATTGCCGAAAATTTTCAATAATTTTTTACTTAAATATTATCAACTTTACAAAAAAACTACAAGAGATAAAAAATAGTTTATTTTTTTCTCATGGAACTCTACGAATTTTTTCAGAATTTTTTAATACCGTATTTTCTCATGTTGGTAAATATAAGAAAATGTAGTACTAAGGTTGATAAAAATTCTAAAAATTTCTTAAAGCTCTATGAGAAGAAAATTAACAATTCTTATCTCTCTATTTTTCTTCTCAGTTTAGTCTACTCTGCCCCTGTGCGAAGATTTATCATTATTTTCCAAATACCCTGTATATCGTATATATAATTGTTCGGAATCATCGTTATTAAATATTCTCGGGAATGATAAGTAAACAACTCAGAGATACCAAGCCGTTCCCGTTCAATCACAACTGCGGCCGACATTTCATTCAAAACATGAATGTATTTTGCTCCTGTTTTAATCACGCTTTCTATCTCAGATGGCACGCGACCCCCCTTTGCGCGAAAAGTTGACTATCGCGTACATGGTCTGCGTGCGAAAGTTCAGTTCCCGATCAATACGGATCATTGATCAAAATTCGTGCTTAACGAATCTTATCCCGAATATTGAATGCGAACCACACCGAAGTTTTATCGCATATCAACGCTGTATTTTGTCAAGTATTGTTACTGATATATGCATACACGAAGGCATTCAGTGCGCGAGAATTACCTGAGTTTCCAGCGAGATTTGCCTCATTGCTGCTCGCAATACACATTCTTTAATGGGCTGCGAGAAATTATTCAACGTCGTGCGAGTTACCTGTGCACGCATCTAATCGAACGCATCAATTATCGATTACGAGCACCGCCTACCGCCCGCTTCGAGCAAATTTTAATTCGATAAAGTTTAAATTATTACAATAAAGAGAGTCGTTTTTACACGCCTTTGCGAGCGAACCTTCCATACAAGGTGATATCAGCGTTACAAACAATAACAATAATATTAAAAATTATATTTTTCTCTTTTTCGTGCACAATTATATAATATACATATACATATATATATATATATATATATATATATATATATATTATAGCAAATGAGATGGAGTAAGGCGAGAATTGAACACGCAAGTAGATTAATTCACATACAAACAATTTTTTATTCCACTTCACAACTATAAATACAAATATAATACAGACAGTTGTAATAAAATTACTTTTTTAGATTACTTGAGTTTTTACGTCTGGAGTCAGCAACTCCGCAAGAATTTTACACTTTAGCGCATAACTCTGAATTTCGCGTTTCAGATTTTGCAAATTTAAGCGGCAAGAATTCGAGCGTGAGCGAACATGGAGGAAAAGCACACTGATTATTGAACGTACTCACACAGATAACTTTCTTGAAAAAAGAACGCAGAGAGGCTGTCTCTTCTCTTTTTATACTCGTGTACTTCTGGATTGTTCTCGAAAATGTTAGATTTGATTTGAAGAAAATGACGCCACAAAGAAACAATCCAGAAACATCGAGATTTTATTTTAACAATTTAGTTTAAATAATTGGTTGAGTTGTGAGGTTGAGGTGAGTTGTATGTGCTCAATTGGCCGTCTTCCACTAAGGCGCCTCTCGCGATTAGCGACTTTCGGGAGGTGTACGGCGCATAATGCGTGGCTTCCGTTGGATGCGACGCCTCGCGATAATTTGCGTCACGCGTGATGTTATCGCGCGCGAAACGCCACAACTTCGATCTCGATACAAATTATTGTCGCGATCAAAAAATAAGGTGCGCCTCCAAACAATATATGTATATACAGGGTGGCATGAATATACGGCCCCACTCGTCCCGAGCAGGTAGAGTGGATTAAACTGAGTAGAAAAATCCTGTACCATTTTGTAATGCTCGTAGTAATTAACGAGATATTAAGGTTTAAAGATAGCCGAATACGCGCGTTCACTCGACTTATTATTGCGCAATAATTTGTATATAATATATATATGTATATAATATTGTATATAATAATTTATATATATATATATATAAAATGTGTTTTATATATATGTATATATATATATATATATAATATATATAAATATATATACATATATATAAAACACATTTTTTTTATTATATTGTATAATAAACAAAGTGTAGTTAATGAATCTTTTTTTATTATTATTTCATAAACGATCATATATAAATATATATATATATATATATATATTAGGTGTTGGAATTAATTCGTAGCGTTTTACAAGTGATGGGAAGTACTTTCATTAATGTATTTTTTAATGCTCATGTGAAATAAATAACATTCTTTCATTAAAAAACGCTACGAATTAATTCCAACACCTAATATATATATGCATATAGCTCAAAATTATAAAAAAAATCTGTGAAGTTCGAAACGTATATAATATAATAATTATTTAATGCGTACAATATAATAATTATTTAACATTAAAATAATTTTTCACAATATTGAATTGTTCATTAATTTCTTGGCCTTTTTAATCTTTTTAACTTTAATAATAAAATATTTTGTGTGCGTACGTGTGTACATATGTAGGTGTGTGCGTGCGTGCGTGAAGAATAGAGCTTTTGTCATCTTACGATCGAATAAAACATAGTCGACTAATATTATAGCTAGCAAATAGACAACTTATAGTCTACTGTTAAAAGTCAACTACTTAGCTAGTAGTCAGCAAATAGTCGACTCATAGTTAAAGTCGACTTTAAGTCAACTGGAAACAGTGTTGTAAAAACTGCGGTGCAAGTTACATGGGAAGACAAGAAGCTGAAGACAAGAATCGCTGAGCACAAGCATCATTCAATGGAACACAATCACTCTGTCATAACTGACTACCAATTGCAGGAGGGCCACGAATTCGATTGGAAAAACATTGTAATTTGGACGAAAAACCTTAGTATAGAAAGAGATTGGTTTCGGAGCTACTGTACATCAGGAAATAGACGCGTAATCTCCATATCTGCAGGATATGGAGGGGCTTCCCAAGGCTTATTTTCCAATTGTTGATGAGCTATAAATGTCGAAGTTGTTGAATTGCCAGTTAGTCAGTGTCATTCATTCATTGTATTAAGATCATTTTATTTGAAACTTTTGACTTGGTATTTGATTTCCTTTCAGATTACAATCGAACATATTAAATTATTTTTCCAAGAAACGCCCTTAATTGCAACTAAATTTAAAAGTTAATTCTGATTTAAACAATTTTGACACTGACGAGTGAGGTTGTGATTAAATTAATAGAACATAATTGTTTATGAATCTTCGTTGTTGTGAGCTTCCTTCTTATTGTGATATAAAAATTCGTTCGATTTTTTAAATAATTTTGTCCTAAATTTGAACACAATTTAGATTGTCGTTAAAATTTTTTAATATTAAAATTTCCGTAAATATATGAAGGTGGCTCACTGGAACGAATTAGTTTGTAGGTATTGTAATTATAAAATTGATTTGTCTCCGAAGAGAAAATAAAAAATGAGCCAAACCATGTAAGCGAGTTATTTAATAAAGACTTTTGAGTTGTATCCACATTGTTTGTTTTGCGCAACTATTACCGCGCCTGACTCCTATTGCCCTATTTTATCTATTTTCTTTGTGATTAGTAAAGAGTCTTTACGAATGAATTTATACTTAAATATTTATTTAACATTTATTAAATGTTAATTTAACACTAATTTTTTTGTTTACAATGATACACTGAAGAAACATTTTTTAAATGTTTATTTAACATTAATTAAACGTTCATTTTACATCAATTATTTATTTTAAATGATATTTTTCAGAAAGGAAGAAATATTTTTAAACATTTATTTAACATTATTAAATGTTTGTTTTACATTAATTTTTCGTCTGAAATAACAGTCCAAAAAACATTTTTTGAACGTTTATTCAACATTTATAAAATGTTTGTTTTACATTAATTTTTTATTTCAAATAATAATGAAAAAAACATTTTTTAAATGTTCATTTAATGTTCAGTTAATTAAACGTTCATTTTATATCAATTATTCATTTGAAATGATGTTTGGAAGAAATATTTTTTAAACGTTTATTTAACATTTATTAAATGTAAATTTTACACTAATTTTTTGTTTGAAATAATGTTTAGAAGTAATATTTTTTAAACGTGTTTTAATGTTAATTAAATATTTGTTTTACATTAATTATTCATTTGAAACAGCATTTCGAAAAAATATTTTTTAATGCTTATTTAACGTTTATTAAATATATTTTTTACATCAATTGTTCATTTAAGATAATGACTTGAAGAAATATTTTCTAAACATTTATTTCATGTTGGACCATCATACGTTCACAATTTGATACAAATAAAATGTATTAACTGTCAAACGATCCAGTAAAAACTTTTTCATGAATATATGTATATAAATATGTATAAATATATACATGAACAAGTATAAATATTCATAAATATATATATCTAATTACATACAAAATATATTTATAAATGTTCATATTATACATACTTCTTTTTTTTGTAAAATGACTTTTTAGTGTGAATGAAATTAATAATAATAATAAAAAGACATGAAAAATAATTAAAAAAATAATTTTCGCGTTATTTGTTTTAGAAGAAATTGAGTTTGGACAAATGTAAAAAATTACTGATATATTGCGACCGCACTCATGAGCGTGATGCAAAATCTTCGTCGCGCATTCGTAATCGTAAGTCTTTACAATTTCTCCAGTCACCACTCTCCATTTAGAGCTGGTAATATCCATTAATCTAACAGACTCCAATTATTCTTACTCTCAACACCGAATATTGGGCGCCAGGCACGAGAGAGCATGCCATTCTTTCTCAGAAATAGCTCGAAGATTTGACGTGAATTCCAAAGATCTCTACAAAATTACAGACGGTCCGAATAATCGACTGTTCACGAAATTGGTAAAGAGGGTGGTTCGTGACCGGGAGGATGTCTTCTGTTCTGGAAAATGAGGGCGACAATAAAATATGCAGAATTTATAACAAGAAAAGATAACAAATATATTTGGTCTTGCTTACACGATGTCACACTAGATGTTAAATGATCGTTTATGCATTATACAAGACGTTGAGGGGAAGCTGACTCGTAAACGGTGTTCTCGATTCGCGATGTTAGATACAAGAAATTCTTATCTTGACGATATAGGCTCTAAGTTTCCAAATTATTCTACGAATCGAGATTAGGCAGATTATCGCAGTGGCACTGGACCGTGCCTAAAACCGGTTCTACATTAGTTGTAAGCCGATTCCTAGCCATTCTCCTAGCGCACGGCGAGCAGTAGATGCCGACGGTGACGATCGACCAGTAAAAATCGCCAAACTGGTGACCCCGACGTAATACAATGACACCGACGTGATACAATGGCCATGATTGAAGAAGATACGTCGATAATAATCGAGGAAAATCTGCAGGCAAATAAGGTCGTAATGTGGATCCCACCGTTCTGGCCAGAGGAACCCGAACTATAATTCGCGCAGATAGAAGGCCAATTCGAGTTATGCAAGATGGCGAGCGACCATGAGAAATACATCCTCGTTCTCTCGAAGATAGAACCGAGACAAGCGCGAGAAGTCAAGGATATCGTCAATCCCCCTAGCAACAAGAAGTACGAAGTCTAAAAGAAGGCGCTCATATAATGATTGACAGATTCACAAGAACACAGAATACGCCAACTTTTAGAGACGGAAGAAATGGAAAACAGGAAACCGTCACAGTTTTTACAACACCTAGTAACCTTGGCAGGTATGGCAGTAACAGAGAAGCTATTACGCACCTTATGGCTGGGACGTCTACCCGCCCAGACACAGGCGATATTATCCACCCGGAGTGAAGACAACTTTAACAGTATTGCAGAGCAGACCGATAGAATCCACGAGATCGGAAATAAAGCCACCTAAGTGTTGGCTACAACAGGGCCACAGACAACACTATATAAAGACAACACTATATACGAAACACTATATAAAGTATACTGTATACAGACAATACTAAGTCATCGGAGGCATGCAGACCTCGAAAATTGGCACCAGACAAGCTAAAGGCAGCCAAAACGGAATTCAAGCTAATGCTGCGAGAGGGAATCATCCAAGCATCAAAAAGCCCATAGTCATCACCATTACACATAGTGCCCAAAAAGAAACGAAGAGTGACGATTATGTAACGACTATAGAAGACTAAATGCGAGGACAATATCGGACCAATATCCAATCTAGAAGACTTCGCGCAAACGCTACACGGAAAGAAGATCTTTTCCACGCTAGATCTGATCCGAGCGTACAATAAAATTCCGATACATCCGCAGGACATACCAAAAACAACGATCACGACGCCATTTGGCATGTTCGAGTTTAAATACATGCCGTTCGGACTTCGGAATCCAGCACAAACATTCCAGATATTCATCAATGGAATATTACAAAACCTAGATTACTGTTATGCATACATAGACATCTTAATAGCATCAAACACGCCAGAGGCACAACTCATACGATAGAGAACTCCTGGCGATATACGTAGCAGTGAGACACTTCCGACACAAAAGGGAAGGGCGTTAATTCAGCATCATGACAGACCACTGATCTTTGCATTTAACCAGGATCCACTGTGCAACTCACAGCGACAAGGAATTTATCAGCCAATTCACAACCGACATACGGCACATAGTAGGCAGCGACAACGTCATAGCAGACGCTTATCCCGAATCGAAGGTATCCAAAAAAGAATAGACTTCGAGAAGCTGGCGCAAGCGTAAAAAGAGGACAGCGAATTATACTGGAAGACACCCAAAGACTTTAGTTGCAAAAAGTACCCAGGCTCAGAAGCAGCCATATACTGCGACACTAGCACACCAATAGCAAGACCTTATCTCGTGAACATCCGATAGCACATCAATTACTACACGGCCTAGCTTACCCGGGGGTCAAAGCAACAGCAAAGCTAGTGGCAAACAGATTTATCTAGTCAAACATAGATAAGAATCAGACAATGGACACGGGCATGCACACAGTGTCAAAAGGCAAAGACAACAAGACACAATACAAAGCCAATTGGAAACATAGTAGGGCCAACAAGACGGTTCGAGCACATACAGATACATATAGATCTCGTCGGACCGCTATTAAGCGCAGAAAACTTTCGGTACTGCCTAACAATAATCGACCGCTTCACACGCTGGCTAGAAGCAATACCAGTAGCAGATATAACGGCGGAGATAATAGTAAAACACCTTTTTTGAGAAAGGATAATAAGATTCAGAGTTGCGCAAAGGATAACTCAGATCAAAGCCGATAATTCGAGGCAGATCTCTTCAAACAGTTGACTGGATTGGAGAACGACAATCATCCCCAGTCAAACGGAATGATAGAACGCTTTCACCAACAACTGAAAGACGCCATAAGAAGCCATCAGAACGAGAGGTGGACAGATGTCCTCCCAGTAATATTAATGGGGGACGAGAGAAGACCTACATCAGCAGAGCTAATCCTAGGAGAGCCGATAAGACTACTAGGGCAGTTCCTAACAGACATACCAATCAAGAAACAAGAAGGACATGAATACCTGGAGACATTAAAACAGGCTATGAAGCAACTACGCCTGAAGATCTGGAGACACGGACAAAAACTGATGTTCGTTTGCAAGGACATAGAGACTCCCAAAGTGTTCCTAAGATACACGCCAACAGGGACATACGACGGGTCGTATGAGGTCCTCCAGAGAGACAAGAAAACATACAAGCTAAAAATCAGAGTGGAGCCAGTCGCATCTCAATAGACCGCCTCAAACCAACATACACGCTGGAAGATACTATAGATGGAGAAGGGAAGGCTCCAGTACCGGCTCCGGCCACGACTAGAAGCAGGAGACAAACAAAACCTCTGGTTCACTCATACATAAGAGGCTCCACCACCATCGGGAGCCCTGTGACGGCTACAAGCGCCAACACAACGCCTAATCCGACGTATACACAACGGACGCGCAAGCGCGCTACGAGGAATTTTCTCGCAAGCACTCGCGAGACGCGATCCGTGAGTACAGCTCCCAGAGGGCTGACGCGACAAACCCGTACGCAAGAAAAATAATATAAGGCCATATAAGGCGGAACCGAGGAGCGACACCGCATGGCGTCCGAGAGAATATCTACATGAGCTGTAAACCAAGCTTGCCACACCAAGCTCCGGCAACTGACCAGGCGAGCCAAGGTGCCCACCAGCAAGGGAAACAGAGGAGCAGCCACCGAAAGGGAGCAGTGGCAACAGTAGTCACGACGACTCCAAGGACAGTAGTAGCAGAGGAGGCGCCCATTTCCTCATTTATTACTTTTAATATTTAAAAATGTTCATATATAATACTCATACATTCTTTTCATAATATATTTAAAAAATTATACAAATGCATTCATACTTCTTACGATGACATATACATTACCTTTTTCTATCCAATACATTTAGAAATATTGATGGCACAGAATTTTTTTTCAGTCGTACTTCGCTGAAATCAAATTCTTCGATAAAAGTGTCATCAAAATGTCGAATACAAATTGCTGCGTACTTCGATAATTGCGGGGCACATTCTTGATGATTCAGTTTATATATAACATCCAGCCACTGCTGTTTTAACTCTGGATTCTTTGGAAATCTGCAAAAATATCAATTTTATATCATTATATCACCGAACTACAGATTCCAAGTTAATATGCATAATGAAAATTATAAACCATATTTTGGAAATAATTACATGAAACACGAAATTAAATACATAATTGGAATATACTGAATATCTGTTTACAATTGATAAAAAACAGCCTGCAGGTTACAAATAAATAACTTACTTGTAAAACAGCAAAGCTAGTTTGTTCTCGACATGCTTACGCTTATACGTCGATGACTTACACTCATTTATAAAACAATACATATTGTTAAAAATGATGTTAAAGAAACAATGTTTAAAAAACGATGATGCAAATTGCAACATCCAAGTCGAGAAATACATCTGTCCCAGTTCAATAGAAACGTGCATATACAGGGTCAAAGCTCCAGAAAATTACTCTTCGAGGCGGAGCTTAATTTTCCAGCTTGGCGACACGTCTGAAGTTGGCTACTGACAGTCCATGGCCCGTATTCAGAATGTGCTTTTATCGATAAAAGCTCGCTTTTATCTCTGAAATTCTATAATATACGTAACGTAAATTATAGTATATTAGCGCGCTAACATCGTTGTAAGCGCGTTCTGAATACTGGCCCATGTGTTTATAGTCAAAGGCCACGTGCTTCTCTTCTGAAATAAAAAATTATTTTCTCAACGCTTAAGCAGTGTGGTCGACCTTCCATCATGTTATTTTACAAGCGTGCCTTGCTGCAAATTGCCCATAAGTTTTTTTATGGATTCCTATAGAGGACTATAGCCGATATTCATAGTCCGGTTCTATATTAGTTGCAAGCTAATCGCAAGTTTGTAGCGACAATTTGAAGCGTTGATTTCAAAATGCAAACTCCAGATTGACTGTCGCAACAAACTTGCAACTAATGTAGAACCAGCTTTAGAGCTTTTATTAGTGCTCGTATTCTAAGCGCAATGATAAGTATTATCGATAATCATGCGTGTTTATGACAAAAATATTCAGAATCACTAATAAGTCTTAATAATGCGCTAACATCTCAAAATCTTAATAGTGTGCGATAAAAGTGGTAAGGGACATGTTTAGATACACTAACAAATTCTGCCAGAAAAGATGGAATACAATCGTGTGATCAACGAAGTATGGGAAATGCAAAATGTAATTCGGGATACGGTCAACGCGATGCTTTGAAACGTTTTTTTAATTGGTTTAGTTTTGTAAAATTCTTTCTTCTAATTGATTCATCAAATACTTCAAAGTGTTTGTAGCGATACTTTACGACCATACAAGCCGCAAATACAAGAGAGAAGGTCACCAGTTTTCCGTAACAAGATAGATCCGTTTGAAACCGTTATTGAAATTGAATTTCGAAATTGGGTTCCGATTATCTAAAGAAGCAGTGCGATTTGTAGGCTCAAAAATAGGCTTGAAAAAAGGTTATCTTCTGGAGCAGGACATGAGAAAGACATATCACCAATGTTACAAGTACTAATTGCTATGTTTTTATGCTAAAGGATGCTACAAAATAAAATTATTTGATAGCATCATTTAGCATAAAAACATAGAGCAATTAGTACGTGTAACGTTGTATTATTTAATATACATATACATATAAATATACATATACATATAAATATACATATATATATATACATATAAATATATATATGTATATGATAGATATATACAGTAATTGCAAAATAATAAATGTTCTGTACGCACTGATAGAACACACTTGTGTCACCAAATGGAAAACACACATCCCTTATACAGGGTCCGGCAAAATGATCTCCCACATTTTGCACCGCCACTGTCCCCGAACCACTGAAGAGAGGGGCAGCTTAGCGTAGTCGGTTGATAGCTCGCGCCTTGCCATTTCAGTTGTCGTCATGAATTGGACGGGCAAGCATCGTGCCTTCGTTATCGAAACATTTATGAAAAGTAACGAATCTGTGATTACGACACAAATCTCGTTACGTGGAGACGTTGGGTGGCCTGCGCGTTCACCCGATCTTGCCCCATGCGACTTTTTCCTTTGGGGCTACCTGAAAACGAAGGTTTTTCAACACCACCCCCGAACCATTGACGAATTGAAAGCAGCAATACGCCAAGAAATTACAGGAATATCGCCTCAAATTATTGCTCGAGTGATGGAAACTTTTAGAAATCAGCTTCGAATGTGTATCGAAAAAAATGGTCGCCACTTGGACTCTGTAATTTTCAAAACTCAATAAAAACAAATGGCATAGCATAAATTTTCAGTTAATAAAAATAAAATCTAAATAGCATTTACAATGGCGTTTTTATTAAAGATTAAAATGTGGGAGATCATTTTGCCGGACCCTGTATAATGTAATATATCATTTTTATAATACATAGTATATATCTTATATGAAATTTCAAGCGATCTGCATGGAGTGCAGTTAACTGTGTCCAAAATTATGACAAACATGTTACAACATAGCTCACTTTCCCCGTATAAGAACACACACACACACACACACACACACACACACACACACTTCCATAACTAAATTTTAACTTTTAACCAAAAGAAGAGCATAAAACCATAGCACAAGATCTTCTTTATGATATTTAATATATAATTACGTTAATACTCGTAATTTAAATTTTACGCTCTTTTTGTTAAATTTTGGATTTATAAATCACATTTGTTATAATTATATAAATTTTAACTTTTTTATCATAAACAAATCGATTGTAATTACATGAATAATGATAAATTTTTTTTCTTATTGTATATATAATATTTATATAAATATGTATATATAACCTTAATTTTTTTATTCTCTATAACCTTAATTTTTTTTTATATTGGGAGTACAAATTAGTTCGGTCCGTTTTTTATGTTCAAAAATGCATTTATTTCAAAACAAAATGAATGTATTATCCATCGCTGGCTACTACTTTTTCCCATCTTTCAGGCAATTTTCGAATTCCATCTAAAAAAAATGACTCGTCTTTGGAGGCGATCCAATTTTGAAGTCAATTTTCGATTTCTGCGAAAGAAGTGAATCGATGACTTGCCAAATCGTGCTGCATCCTTCAGAACAACCAGTAATCAGAAGGAGCAATGTCCGAAGAATATGGCGGGTGCGGTAAAACATCCCATTTGAGCGTTTCCAAATATTTTTTTACGACTTTTGCGACATGAGGCCGAGCGTTGTCATGAAGAAAAATAACTTTATCATGTCTTTGCTCGTATTCCGGCCGTTTTTCTCGCATGCACGGTTCAAACGAATCAATTGTAGCCGATACCGATCACCCTTTAATGTAATAGAATCGCCAACAGCTCATAGTAAACAACATCCTTTTGGTCCCACCAGACACAGTATAATCTTCGAACCATGAATATTTGGCTTTGGTGTTGATATTGAGGTCGATGGTGTTGATATTGCAACGATTGACCGGGCTTAGCGTAGTATTTTTTCTTCTTGAGGTTGTCGTAGAATATCCACTTCTTATCTCCACAGTCACAATCCGATGCAAAAAACCCTTTCTTTGTTGTCTTTGAATCAGCTGTTCGCAAGTGAAAAATCGCCTTTCAATGTCTCTCGGTTTCAGTTCATAAGGCACCCAATTTCCTTGTTTTTGAATTATTCCCATGGCTCTCAATCGTGCAGAAACGGCTTGTTGAATTACTACCAATGATTCTGCAAGCTCCTCTTGCATTTGACTCTGATCTTCTTCGAGTAATGCCTCTAATTCTTTGCCTTCGAATTTTTTTGGCTGTCCAGAGCGAGGCTTATCTTCAACGTTGAAATCTCCATCCTTGAAACGTCGAAACCATTCCCTCCATTTATCAGTTGGAGCAGTGTCACCATAAACTTCGACAAGCATTCGATGGGCTTCAGCTGCACTTTTCTTCCAATTAAAGCAGAAAATTTAGAACCTTCCGCAAATGCTGCTTGGTTAACACAAAATTCGATATTTCAAAGTAAAAATCAAGGTTTTGTATGAAACTCAAAGCGATATAAACTGAATATTATTAGCAGATGTCTAACCTCTCTGAAAACGCCAAAATCAGCTGTCACTATGAACCATTCACAACAGTCGGAGCCATCTTTTGGAAAACCGAACTAATTTGTACTCCTAATAAAATAAATGTAAATCATTTATATTATAAATGAAGATTCCCAGCTTTTATTTATTTGAACCACTCGCATTCCTTTCCCCTTAAATATCTGAGATCGCACGAGGTCCAGTCCGAGGTCAAAAGGATTAAGTTCCTTGACCCAAAAAGTAGGACCGACATTCGCATTGTTCCAACAAGTGTCATAGCGTCCCTTCGGGACGTTGACCCATATTCCGGGACTGAAAAGGTGTGTACGACTGACAGATGTTCGCCTCTGCGCGTATACTTATGAAATTGAATCTAACCATCCTTCCATACTCTCTCCATTCTCCCTCATTGACCAAATTTCCAAGGGTTTGGACATAACAGACCAAATGAATTTTTGGAGGCTCGTCCGGGATACAAGTGCAATCTTAGGAGACGGGAATGAATATGAGAAATTCTGGCGATAAATCTGAAGTAGAAAGCCTTTACAAGACTGCTATAGAAAATCTGAATAAGTTAAAATCGAGTACACAAAACACATTAACACTTCTACTCCCCTCAAATCCTTTGAATCTAAGTCTGAAACGGCGGGATTCTCTTTGATTGAATCAAAAATTTCAGATAATTGTAAAACTCTTGTGTTTGACGGTTCCGCCGACGCAGAGGACATAATCACTCAATCAGCGCGCGAATTCGGTGGTATCACGTCTGAAAGTAAACGTAAAACAGTTGTGGCCATCCCTAAATCGGGACCTGATGAAACAATGACGTATCAAAATTTATTTGCTACCTTAAAATACGCTGTATGAAGCCGTACCCTGTTTCGACGGCAAAAACATTCCTTTACTACTTTATCGAGTGATGCGAGGAAGCAAAATCCATATTACCGGATGAAGTTGAATCGCAATTCACAAAAATCATAAGGACGAGAATTGTGGGTGAAGCGTCGCACTATATAAGATCAGGACTTTAACAGTGTGGCACAATTAATCAAATATGTAAAATAAGTTTATGGCGCTTCAAAAAATATATACCAGCTGCAAGGCGAGTTAGGCCGTATTTATCAACAGAATGAGGAGGACATAATCACATACGCGAATCGGGTAAAGATTTTAGGAAAACAAATAATGGAAGCCCATAAAATTTCGGGAAATGCCCTTTTTGATCAAAGTATTAAATCATCTTTAAAAAAAGACATGTGTAAGTGTTTTATGAAAAGATTAAAACCAGAAATTGAGCAAAGAATAACAAGAAATTTAGGCGTTCAAGAAACGGTAGCCGATGCGTTACGAATATAAAGAGAATTCCATTCGACAGATTTGCGACATAATCAAGAAAGTACATCGAGTAAAGTACTGAATACGAATAAATTACAAGAAACCTGTCAGATTTGTTATAAAGAAGGATATTTAGCTTCAAACTGTAGAAAATTAACAAATTTTGGAACAGAGATTTTAATATGTCAAATCTGCAAGAAACGCGGACACAGCGCTGACAAATGTCGACTTCGTGATCCTCAAGCACGAAAATTCATTAACATTTTGCAGGGAAATAATATTATTTGTCAAATATGTTCTAGATCAGGGCATAACGCTAAAAGTTATCGAACAACCAATAATAACAATAATCAGAATAAATCTCCTGTAATCTGTCAGTGGTGTGATAAGCCAGTCATTCAGCTAATAATTGCTGGAAAAAAACAGAATGAGCAACATAACGCAGTTAATAAAATAAAAATTGTCTGTCAAATCTGTAATAATTTTGAACATAATGCTAAAGATTGTCGATCTAAGATAGCTCCATCCTCAGACTCATTATTCTGCCGGTATTATTGTAAAGGGCAAGGGCATCTCCTCGAAACTTGTGAATTACAAATCGCAAGCAATAACCGAAGAAAGATAAATGAACAGGGAAACTCCGGCTACCCCTCGAAGTCGGGTGTGACACAGGGGTCCGAACGGGAGTCTCACACTCGTCGACATCGAAAAAAGACTACTAGGCAAAAACGCGTTAGAAATACGTCCTGTAACTATGAACCTCCACAAGCATAGTCGCGTTTCTACCATCCGGTACCGGTATCTAACATAAAAGCTATGTGTGGCGTTGACTCGCAAAAGTTTACCTGAACGGTAAACTTTTCCGGACCAAACATAATCAAGGAAATCTTTATACTTAAAGAGTACAGTATTGTCAATTATAACAATATTCAAAAATTAAATGGCATAAACGAATATTTATACGCTTGGAGAAATAATTTTACACCTCTTTGGAGAAAAGATTACCTTTCATCATGTGATTTTCCAATCTCACAATCCGGAATATTAGATAATGATTTCTTCAAACAGATCTCCTGGAAAATTGATTACGCGAAGGGATATTTAGATGTATCAGGAGTTAATATACCTTTCTTTTCACTAGAAACCATCATCGCATCATCACGATTAGAATCTTTATTTTATGTGAGAATAGGAAACCCGGAGATAAAAATAGGATATGTACCGAAATTAAAAATAGCACGGAATTTACCTAGAAGATACAATAGTAGAAAATGTTTCTGGAAAAGCATATTTAAACATCATAAGCACATTAGACGAAGAAGTTCAGGTACAAATACCAACCTTGCGCTTCAAATCTCTGAATGAATTATTTGACAACGATAGCTCAAACACTGAAATGCGTGATAATCAAAATGAAATTGCAAATGAACAAAGTTGTATTACTCATCCAAGAGATATCCAAATTCATTTCTAAGGCTTTAGTAATAATGCCAGTTCCAATAATGGCGGAATTACGAACGGAGACATTCTGACAGGAGACAAGAGTAATAGAAAAATAAATAAATGAAAATTTTGAGGTATTTGATGAGAATAAATTAATGAGAAGAATTAAAAAACCAAGAAAAAATTCTATTCCAAATATTCATCGAGGGGAATATTTCTATATCTTCTCCGAAATCTTAGAATCCAAAATCCTTGGAGAGGGAAATTACAAACCTCTCCTGAAAATTTAAATAATTCAAAAAATTTTGGAGAGGGAAGTTATCAAAGCTCTCCTGAAAATTTAAATAATCCAGAAAATTTTGGAGAGGGAAGTTACCAAGGCTCTTCTGAAAATCCAGAAAATTTTGGAGAGGAAAGTTACCAAACCTCTCCTGAAATTCTAAATAAATTCCTTGGAAAAGGAAATTACCAAACCCCTCCTGAAGAATTAAATAATTCTGGAATTGCAGAGGAAAGTTTCCATACTTCCTTGTAAAATTCCTGTCGATTGCAAGGAGGTAAATAATCAAGTCTTACTATGCAATGCAATTCAAATCAAAGGGAGCACAGAAAAGAACTCTACCTCAAAAAAATTAAATTACCAAGGATTGGAATACACACAAAAAATGATAATCATTAAAATCATTCCTCTCATATTACTATCGAACTTTTAGAAATAATGCAATCATATAATCCTTATATAAATGTTCGTAATTCCAGGAAAAATAAACCATCTTCTAAAATCCTAGTGTCTACACAAAATCAATCTTAAGAAATGATAGATTCATGCGTAAATATAAGTCAAAACACAAGGAAAGAACTGAATAGGAATGTCGAAACGAACCTACGAAAAATATTTCATGCGAATACTTAGTCGTATCGGAAGAAATCGGAAAGGATAGACTCACGGAAATTACAAAATTGTTGCGTTTAGAGCACTTAAGTTTCTAGGAAAAAATAAGTATAACGAAACTGACAGCCAGGACAGATTTCACATCCGTGGAGAGAAGTAACAAATATATTACAATATCAAATATACATCTGTAACGGATGATCGATCTATAAATACGCGACAATACAGATTTCCGCAAATTCATAAAGAAGAAATAAATAGACAGACAGGTAAAAGAACTGTTAGAAGGAGACATCGTAAAACCTCAGTCACCGTATAATATGCCTATATGGATAATTCCCAAAAAAGAAGACACAAACGATAGAGAATGACATATAAAAAATAAGAGCATAAAAAACCACAGCACAAGTTATAGTTTGTGATATTTAATTATTATTACATTAATTAAAACATTAAACGTTTCGATAGATATATATCTATATGCAGAGGTTGCGGAGCTCGACTTGGAGAGCGATAGCGTCGTCTTTTTTATGCGCTCCGGTTACGACATCGTCGACGTAGCAGTCGTGTCGTAACGCATCTGCGCCTCGAGGGAAACGCGATCCGTCGTCATCGGCGAGTTGACGCAGAGTGCGAATGGCGAGAAATGGCGCGCAAGCGAGACCGTAAATGACGGGTTTCAAAGTGAATTCGCGTATAGGCTCATCAACGCTGTGGCGCCAAAGGATGCATTGATGCCTTTGATCGGCGGGATGAACAAGAATCTGCCGATACATCTTTTCGATGTCGGCCACTAGCGCGTACCGATGCCACCGCCACCGCAGAAGTACGTTCGCGAGGGGTGGCAGCAGGTTCGCCCCAACTAGCAGATGAGTATTGAGTGACTCACCGGACCTTGTACGCTGCGATCCGTTGAAGACGACCCTGAGCTTCGTAGTGGTGCTGGATTCTCGAAGGACGCCGTGATGTGGAAGGTAGCACCGATCTTCGTCAGAATTTGGAGGTTCTTGCGCCAATTCCATGTGACCTTGGTCCTCGTATTCCTTCAGGAAGGCGCGGTAGAGATCGCCGAATTGTACGTCTCTCTCACAGCGTCGCTCCATGGCGATTAAGAGTCGTTCGGCAGATCTTCGCGTATCAATCAGCGTCGTCGGCGGAGATGCGAAAGGTAGTCGCACTATGTATCGTCCTTCGGCAGTGCATTGATGCTGCAGCGCGAAAATGTCTTCGCATTGCTGCTCTTTTGGCGTGAGTGCGACGGGAACGGGCACCTCTCGTTCCTGCTCCCAGAAGCGGTGCACAAGGTCGGCTAGCTCATGATCTGCGGTGCACTGAAGCGAGTGGCGCTGTGCTGAGTTGGTTACTTGGTCGCAACCTCCCGATAAGATCCAGCCGAGCAGTGTCTTTTGAGCGATAGGCGCTTGGGGGTCTCCTTTGCGAAGGCCATCCTGGAGAATGAGTGAGCATACTTCCGCTCCAAAAAGTAGCTCAATAGAGTCGTTTGCTGCGTAGCCCGGATCAGTCAATTGGAGCCCCTTTAAGTGTGGCCACTCCATTCTGATCCTTGCGTGATAGCCTTGGTAAAGCGAAAGACGTGGCAGAATAAAGGCTCCGACGGTGAAGTCGGTCCCTGTTGTTAAGGAGGTCACCTTGAGCGTCACCCTTCCCCTGCTGGGCCCGGAGCTTTTGCCGCTGATGCCGATGACTTCGATTGCGGATCGAGAGCGTGGCAGGCGTAGGCGCTGGACCAGAGCCTCGGAAATCAGAGAAATTTCCGATCCTTGGTCGATGAGCACGCGTGCGGTATGCCGATTGCCGTGACGATCAGCAATGGAAACTCGCGCAGTTGCGAGCAAAATAGCCTGGTGGTCGTTGTCGCGGCGCACTGCCGACAGTGAGCTGCCCTCTTGAGGTTTCGGTGAAGCGTACGCGTCGTGTAACATTAAGTGGTGACGAGACTTGCACATGGCATACGTCCTCGTCGACTGGCACTTCGCGAATGTATGAGAGCCGAGGCAGTTGAAGCACAGCTTGTGAGTTTCGGCGACGGCCTTGCGGTCGACCGGATTTTTTCTTGAATTCTTCACACACCATCACGTGGTGCTTATCCTTGCATAGGACCCTTGCATTGAGAAGATTCGGTGTGTTTCTTGACGCGATTTGGCAGATCGCGACGGATTGTCGGAGACCTTGAGCGATTTTGGTTTGGCGGCTTTGAGAGTACGCGCCCTTTGGTTTATGAAGTTCATCAGCTCTTTATGAGTGGGCATGTCGCTCGAGGCTTGAGAGTGATTCCCACTCCAGGCGAGTTCTTGGATCGAAGAGCTCGACGACAAGATGATTTAGTAGATCGAAGCCATGAGAGCCGATAGGCCTGTCAATGCTCTCCTGGCCGTTGACTACCCTGGTCACGGCGTTGAAGATGCGAGCTCCTCCTCAGTTTCGTTCTTCATCTTAGCCACGGCGGTAAACTTGGAGAAATTGGAGCGTGATAACTCTCTCTTATTTTCGTACTGCGCGCTCAGCAGCTCCCATGCGCGTGGATAGTTGTCTCCGGTCACTACTAACGGTCGAATCAGTTCCTCAGCAGGACCCTCCAGACAAGTTTTCAGGTAATGAAATTTCTCGATTGCTGAGATTGATGAATTGTCTCCCACAATAGATTGGAAGAGGTCTCGGAATGTAGGCCAGTCTTCGTATGCGCCAGAGAAAGAATTAATCTTGAGGCGAGGCAACGACGATTTTCCGGAAGACTCATTACCTTCTGTTTTGGAAGCTAAGCTCGGTTCCTTCGCCTTGAGTTTCCGAACATAGTCGAGAAGGAGACTTCGTTGCGTGATGTACGTCACTCTCGCTGAGTCATCGACTCCGGTTGAGTTGTATTCGCTCTCCTCGAATGCATCTTCAAGATGCTCTATGATGAGCTCATGCTGAGCCTCAAATTTCGCCCAACATCCATCCAGAAGACCGATGCATGTCTCGGCGGCTGCCAGCGTAATGTTCGCTGCGCCGAGCCCTTCCAGATCTGATACTGACTGAGCCATGCGCTTGCGAAGGTTGTTTTGCCTCGTCAGCAAATTCTGCAGTTTCTTACCCATCACTCACTTTTTCTTTTCAGCACTAGCATACTGAATGCGATGCACTCGACACTGCGGATGCCGGCGAGTATCCGACTCGAAGGACCAGAAAATATATGATATATATCTATCGATACGATAGAGAATGATATTAGATTTTCAAGCCTTAAACGAAAAAACTATTGGAGACGCATACCCACCTAACATTATCGACATTTTGGATCAATTAGGCGGAGCACAATATTTCTTAGTATGCGACTTAGCATCCAGATTTTATAAAATAAAGATGGATCCTGCTAACAGTCATAAAACTGCATTTACAACTCCTTTCGATCATTATAAATTTGACCGAATGTCTTTCGGATTAAAGAATACACCCGTTACCTTTCAACGATTAAGGGGATGCTGGAGCGAAGGTCGAAGTTGATCAAAGTCGATATTACAGGTTTTCATTTCCAATGTATAAGCTGCTTACGCCCTCTGAAGTTAATATGATCATGCAGGAAATTCGATCGATTAATTATCGATATTTTTATTCCGTTTCCTACATCATCATCTTAACAGGGACGTGTATTAGGGTCGGTTCCACAATGTAAGATTTATTTTGGAAAATTTTCCAATTTTAGAATTGAAAAAAAAATAAACATAATTGAAGTTAATCTTATATTTGTAGAATCGGACCTTAGAAATTTAGTTGCATTATATACATATTTAGTTGTATTATATACACATGCAATGTAGGCCGTGTTCTAATATATATCACCAGTACTAAAAGTCTGTAATATACATAAAATACAGATTTTTAATTAATAGATATATCGATACGAAGCTGTAATAGCACTTTTTTCTTACATCCAATGCCATTTTAGGTTACGATAATATATTATCATAAATGAATATCATAATATATATATATATATATATGTATAATATATATATATATATATATATATATATATATATATATATATGGATATTCATGCAGATATTCTCTATGTTCATTTTTATGCAATATTAAAATTTTATATTATAATGTGTATAATGATATATAAAATGTAATTCTAATGTTACATATAAAAAGACATTCATGAATAGGAATTACAATTACATTTTATATGTATTATAATATTAGGTGTTGGAATTAATTCGTAGCGTTTTTAAATGAAAGAATGTTATTTATTTCACATGAGCATTAAAAAATACATTAATGAAAGTACTTCCCATCACTTGTAAAACGCTACGAATTAATTCCAATACCTAATATATGTGTATATACACAATAACACAAAAAATATTATACTATTATTGACATATTAGTGAAGACATGTTAATGAATTAATGATATATGCAATATTAAAATTACATTTTGGGTACATTATTGTGTATATGTACATTATAATACATATAAAATATAATTATAATTTATATTCACTAATAATGTTTTGTTATATGTTACAACAATGTTAGAATTATCATAATATAATGTACATACAATTTTCTATATTAGATATATAGTCGACATATTAGTAATGTATAAGTATCTATCTCTTTTTATTAGACAGAGTAAAAAGAGTTACTTCTTATGTGCAATGTCGTATTCTTTTATTTATAGAGATATATATATCTATATATATATATATATTATAATGAAACACGTCCCATTTGACATAATAATGTTACATCTTTGTCAACATATGTTAAATATGTTAAATATTAAAATTCTACATGGGAAGAATTGTTTTGCTAAAATCGTTAAAATAATCATACAGAACACTCAAGCTTGTTGCTAGAATGTCAACTTTTTGCAGCATTGTTCAATACGTTTGAGCATCCTACATTATTTTGATAGTTTAACAAAATTATTTTGTCTGTGTGAAGACGAGTTGTTTTCATACAATATTTTGAATTGTTCCTCAAAGCCATGTCCCATATGATTCAAAAGCTCCTTTCCTCGAAGCTTGAGATCTCTTCCTTTTTCTTTATTATTTCTGTTATCATCGCGGTGACCATGCCAGCCACTAATGATCACGCTGCTGACGTGTTCGCAGCTTCTCAAGGGAAGACACATGATGGTGAGAGTTGGCGGCGGGTGGGACACTCTGGAGCATTTTCTGGCGAGGCACGATCCCTGTCAGGTGAGGGTCCTCAACCGTGAGGGTACGCCGCCACCCGCTCGCGGTACCAAGCACGATAGCTTCTTGCACATTCGCGCCAAGTATCGCAGTCCGCCGTCGGAGGCGAGCCTCTCACGTCGGTCACTAGCCTGAGAAGCACGTAGTGCCTAATCATGGGGCCCCTCAGGCCCCACGTGGCGTAAAGCTGCACGCACGCTTGGCGCACGTGCGAATTAAAATATATCCCGGTAGTCCCGGTACACTAGCGGTACCGCTATCACATCCCACCGGGCACGTCGATAGGACGTCCCGTCGGTCTGTTACGCATCAAGCGACGCGGTGAAACGACGCGTGGCGGTTCAGGTTGTCGTAAGGACGGCAATACGCATCCATCGCACGATTTTTCACGCACGATACATTCCTTCTTTTCCAACTACGTTCGATGAGTTGGCGACTTTGAGGGAAGAGAGAGGCATCGCAGGAGCCGCCTTTAAACGCCTTGCAATCACTTATGCACATTCCCGATATTCATAACGCTATTTACGAGTTCTCTCTACGGCGAGAAATCGCCGGTACACGCACCGCCTATACGCCGGTTCGCAAAGATACCTCTTAACCACTTCGTACCTATTCGTATATCCCGAATTGCGCGTACAACTTGTTACGTGTAACCACGTAATATGTTGATCACGGTATAGAGAAGCACAGGGATCGCTATTTTTACTAAGTCCGTATGTCAGGTGGTTGAGGAGCATGCAAGTGTCAAAGAGCATCCTCGCAGACGCACACGTCGCGATTTTTAAGACTATAATCTACAGATCTTTACTTCCTGTTTTTTAAGAGTTTTTTTTATCACTTTTTACCTTTTTCCCTTTTTCTTTTCTGTCGCCCGAGATAAAAGTTGACAAACTTCGTAAGTGGTAAGAAACACGTGACAAGAAACACGATTGTCGATAAAAGTGGCGAAGAAGGAAGAAGATAAAAGGTAAAAACAAGAAACAGGAAGCAAATAGCACATCGTAGATTAGCGTTTAAGGGGAACGAATAGTCAGAGTTCTGCATCTAAAGCTGTAATCACACTATGGTCTGTTACGATTCCTGGTTGATGGTTCTATTTTAGCCAATCACGATACAGCTAGTCCGTACGCGCTAAAATAGAACTGTTAAACCATACGGTAAATATAACCGATAATCTGTAGTGTGATTACGGTTTAAGAATCGACGTCTGCGATTCAGAAGACTTTGACTATTTGAATTTTTATGCATTATCGCATCAGGAATCAATCAACTATGTGCTTTTATCTCGAATCTTCAAGACACTAACTTTTGTAGCATCTACCTGGAAGTTCTTCGACCAGCAAGTGCGCTGCACTCGGTATAATGGTAGCATTAGAGACCGCAATGACCAAACTTTATTTTCGAAATCGTGTAATCACCATACTAATACCATAATCATTATATTAATAATACAAATAATAATAAGAACTTTTGAATAAATATCCACTTAAGCTCAAGCGTACTGCGCTTCATGAGCTACGTGCAATAAAAAGAATAAAAGTGCAATTAAAGTCTCAGGTAGAGAATCGTCCGTGTCATGCCTTAGAAAAGATCAATTAATCTTTCTTTTTTCTTTTAAGGAAGTTTCTTTTGCAATGCTAACATACACCGTTTTCCTTTGACGTAACAATCACAGCGGCTTTAATAAAAATTTCATAGTCGAACTAGATGATACCATTACATTTTATTATTGATGTTGTAACGTAGTTTTTAATATTCAACTCTCAACTGCGTTTTGGTCATTGCTATATATCCTATAAATCAATATATTCTTACAGTGCACTGCCATTTTACGGCGAGCACGTGATCAGGCACTTATATATTATAATAATCAACAGGGTCGGCTTAATTTTATGTGTATAATTTTCTCACATATCCGAATTGCAGGAATCACTTATAACGTACAATTTGCCAAGCGGATTCGATAATTGAATTTTTCTTTGCGTATAAGTTCTATTACCAATATTTACGTAATCATATATTATTGAAGAATGATATGTTTATATCTAACGAGAGTACTTCTTAAAATATATGTTAGCAATTTTTTATAATTTTATTTCAGTTGTGAGGTCTTGTGATTTTTTTTCATTTCAGCCGACCCTTAAATTCATAGATATACACATTATTAGCATTCGATTAATATCTAATACAATACTTGTATCGCCTAATATGTAAAATGCTTCATGATAATTGCCACGATGTACACATCTACACACATATGTTTTGTACTTTTATATAAATATCTACGGTAAGTTAAGGGAGATAATATGGTCGGCATATTGCTGAGATAATTAAACCATACAATTATTCCGCTTACAGAAGTGCAAGAGCACAGTGTGCAAAGGAATACCAAAGCAAAGAAACACGCGACGAGTAATGTCGGCTCGTTGAAGTTAATTAAACCGTCATCCGTGATCCGTTTATCGTGCATGTCAGTTACGTCGGAAGACCGTGGTTGTGTCTTCACGATGAAATCGATGTCTTTTATGAAAATAATCCGTTCACGGCGTTCCATCATCCTTTGCGAAATAGAATCAGTGTTAAATTGCGATTTGCACTGCAATAAGCTTAAGTTTAGCGAGCTATTACTGGATACAGGGCCTTATGTTACTGCAGATACGATTACTTTGCGAAGAGAGTTATTTTTTAATTTAAAACTGCCCTGCTTAATTAAAATAATTTTCGCCATATTATGTAATTGTATTGTAAATAATACGTTGCTCTGACATATCAACAGATAAGTGATTTAAGTTAATCGTACCTGCTTTATACCATGGATTTTGCGTATAAACTGTATGATCCATATATCTAATAAGTTATTTATATATAACTTGTCAAGCGCCTTTTTATTATAGATTACGTTATTGATATTGCGCTAACATGCGATGAGTAAAACAGAAGAAACTATGTTTTGATGATATTAAACTGTTACAAATTTATTTGGGTTATTATTTATAGTAGAATACTGAAGCAGTATAATATTGATAAACATATTTTAAAACAAATTATTGTCTATATATTGTTTTGTCGTAATGATTCGGCTATTAATAAAATATTATGATAGCATTGTATATGTATGTTTAGTCTTTGTTCATAATAACTGCACTAGGCTTTCGCAATTTTGTCTAATATGCGGGATATATCGTACGCAACATTTATCTTAATCTATTCAACTAAGTTCAAAACTATGATGTCGGTTGTTATATTTTGTTGAACAATAAAATATCTGACAGTAAGATATTTTCAAACATTTTGTGACTAGCACATCACTACATATTTTTTAGATCCTGCAAATGCGATTATTATTCATTCAACTACTATAATTCCTATGATTTTTGGAATCGCAATACAAAAAATTTAGTTTCCCAAATATTACGATTCCAAAAAATGAAAATAGTTTCGCTTAATATTATACGCAATATAAAAGTATTCGTTAGATATTAAGAGTATGTTGTTTTCTTCGCCAGTTATCCATACTTTTTGTTCTTATTTCGACTTTTGTTAAGGTCTTATTTCGACATTGCTACTGTAAAATTATTTTTAATTGATAATTATAGGAAAGGGATATTATATTTTAATTTGTATACTAAACATATATTTCGTATAAAATCAAATTCATTACAAATTAATTTAAAAATATATGCTTGATTGAACATTAGTCTTTGTTAGAGTATTATTTCTAGATAATACGAAACATATGCGACTTAGAGTATATTTCTAAAAAAAATTTTTGGTATATATTTAATATATATACGGAATATTTATATATATATAAAAATGTTTTATAATAAAATAAAATAATATAATCAGGTATACATAATTAAAGAATAATACTATAATACTATTGGATAATGCAATTAAAATGCATGGTCATATTCAAATGGTATAAAAAGATGTCGTTATGATGAAATATGTTTTACTTTTTTTTGCTTTTGCCTAATGTCAGCGTATGATGTTGGGGTTGCTGCGCAAACTGCGCTTTTCGTCTATTGAATTCTAATATATCGTCCTCAAGTTTCTTACGACTGTCCTCTAATTTCTTTTTTTCCTCAGTATGATCTTTCTTTAGCTTGTCGAATTTACTATGTAGCTACATGTATAAAAAAATCAATAAACATTAATACTAATCAATACCTATAATAATAAACACAGTAAAGTTGGAGCTTATATACTTAAAACAAGATTACCTCTTTTTCTGCTTCTTTCAATTCGGCTTCTTTTTCTTTCACTCGGGCGACAAACATTTGGCGCATCTCGTCCTCTTTTTGTTGCAATTCTTGCAAATGAATGGATCTCTTCGCTTCGCACGTTTGTTGAAAACTAACAGGTTTGTTATCGCTATCAACGTCACTAAAACCCATCTGAAAGTCCACGATAAGTTTTAAAAAAAAGATAACTTTTTGTTTTTTCTGATAAAAACAATGAAATATACCTGTTCTAATCTCTTTTTCCGGTAGAGTTCATAATGGCGACAATGCGTTTTTTCGCGCATATCTTCCATATTAGTACCTATTAGCATCTCACGTAGTTTTACAAAGTCACAGTGAGATTCATTTTCGACTATAAAAGGTAATTAATGTTTCAGCTCATTTCTTCAAATATAAATGTAACAAATAAAATTCATAAGCCTTACCTTGAACTGTACCCCATGGATATTGACGAGAACGCATCATTTTATTGCCGACGCGAACGAAATCGGTACTGCCGACGACAGCAAAAGGTACATGAGTGTTCATGGTTGTATTTATATCTGCTACGTTTTCATCATCGATCGGAAACTGATAAATATGTATTCCATTGTTTTGTAACTCGGATATTATTTTACTCTGAAATTCAAATATTATAATAAATAAGATAACACATATGTAAACAAGATAACAAATATGTAAACAAAAATAATTTCAGAGGAATTGTCGCATACCTTAAATTTCTGTAACTCAGTCTTTGATATTGTATCTGCTTTAGCAATAATTGGAATGATGTTAACTTTGGTATCCAGCTTTTTCATGCATACTAGATCAATAGATTTCAAGCTGAAAGTATAAGAATATATGTAAAATTAAAGCAATTTTCATATAATTCACTAATACAGTCTCGGCCATATGCATGAAGTATTCTCAATTTATTCTTTCAAGAGAATTGATAATGATAAGCCAAAGGAAAACTGATAAAATATTAATATTGTTATAAAAATAATACTTTCAATAAAATGGTCTTTTATTTTTTTTCCATTTAGAATATTTAGATATAGAACGTTCACAATAATGTTTGAAAGTACTTCATACTTATGTCAAGGCTGTATGTAATTAGTTTAACATACACACTTACCCATGGCCAGTAGGACATATAAAATATAGGCAAATATGGATGCGACTGTCATGATAGATTGCCAGATTACGTTTAATTTTTAACTCTTCCTGTAAATAAGCTTCAAACTGCGAATCTATATAATCGACGACTGCTTTGAAGCTGTCTTCTTTATTGATTTGATCACCATAACCAACTGTATCAACGATCGTCAGTTTTAGTCTAACATTGCTCTCTTGCAATTCGTAAGTATGTGCCTTAAGTTTTACGGATGGTAAATTATGAGGACTGGGACTAGATTCAAAGCTTGTGTTAAAAAGAGAATCCATAAGTGTAGATTTTCCGAGTCCAGTTTCACCTATCCAAATAAATCAAAACTAGTATATATATATTTGCTACAAACTATTTAACTCAACACCTAATGTAGTAGAATTCATTAAAATGAGGTTAACACTTCGTACCAATGCAGAGAATGTTGAATACAAATCCATTTTGCACTGATTTATTCACCAACTGAGTAGGTAGACTGTCAAATCCAACGTGACCAGACAATTTCAGCGTACGTAGCATACACTCGATCTAATCACAGAAATTATATGTTGGTATTATAATTCACAGAGAAAGAAAGAAAAAGAGAAGAAGCAATAGAAAGAAAAGAGGAAGTTGTATCCATAAATGGATGAAATAGATGTATGGAGGAATGTTCAATTCAATGTACAGTTATAATGCTTGACAGCCAACACCCTTGGCTATGATAACACATGACTCATAGATTTGATTTAAATATTCAATTATACTCGCACACATATCAAACAATATAAAAAAAATGCTCCACAAGAAAAAGGAAGAGAAAGAAGAAAGAGGAAGTATTCGCGGCCAACGAGCAGGGATATATTGATCATTTCGCGAGATAGCAAAGCGTTTTAAACATTGCCCGGGCGGAAATTCATCGAACAAGAATGCATGTCGACAGAACAAGACATGGAATTGGAGGATGACGCGAGACACATGCGAGTCTCGGTCGTTCAACGAAACCGCGTCTGACGCGTCGGGGAGCGGCATGCATGGGCGAGGAAATTCTTGTATCTACCTTAGCACGGTCAATATCCTCCGTCGCCATTTTTCCTATGATTCCGCTGCGAACGCCACGAGACGAGAACGAACACTCGACAGCGACGAAAGACGGAAGCCGCGATCAGCCGTGATCCACGGTGAGCCTCAAATCGGAGTATGCATGCGCCACTGTGCGCCACCGGCTGATACGAAATGCCGCCGGTAGGGCGTAGCACTGGTCTGATGACCAATCAAGGACGCCTTGAAGTTGAACCCGTAAATTGGTCGCTCGGTTTGCGCGTCGCGAATTCCTTCGTTGCGATCTCTCGCCGCGTTAATTGGCGACGAGCAGCAATGCGAGATTAGTCTTTGATTAATTAGCAACGAATCTGGCTGAAATTGAAGTGTGAAATTGAAAAGGAGAAACTTGAATTTTCGAAAGAGGCTTATTCCAAAAACGTGACTGCTGATTTCTCCCGCGCGGCTGTCTTACTTTTTATTTTTATGTAAGTACGTATTTATGCTGATTGCGCTGTTTAATATTATTCCAAATTCTTTTTGAAAAATAAAAAAATCTCAAATTGTACAAACGGCAGTCGATTTCATTATTAACGATTTATTGACGATCGACTTAATCCAGTTTAATCTCTTAATAGTCTTAATTAATTAATTATAATGCTCACAAGGATTATGGTATTAAATTAATCTTTTCAGGGATAATCTTTTAAAGCTAGAAAGCACTTTAATATTCGAGTTTACTTTAATATTGTGAGTGACATAAATATTATTTACAATAAATTGTTTATAGTCTTTAAAGACGCTTTTTATAGCTTTATTATTATTAAATTGACGTTTAATTGAAATTATGATATTATCATTTCAGTTAAACTTAAGATTGTGTTTTTAAGACCGATTTTAGGCACATATATTACATCTGTCATATAATGAGATTTTTTTTTAACAAGAATTACTAGTTATGGACTTTCGAAATTAAAATAATATAGGAAATTATATTATTTCTTTTTTATTTATTACATATTTGTTTGTCATATTGATTTATTTTTGTAATTTATTTTTTATTGCTAAACTGTACTGTATTTTTCTACCAATGCAGTTTAATTTTAATCTCGATTCCACTAACTCCATCTTTTTCTAGTTTTAAGAAATAAAAAAAAATAAATAATAAGTTGAATCAAGATTAAAATTAATCTACATGGTAGAATAATTTTCGGGCATAAATCATAGTAATTAAAAAAAAAAAAAGATTTAATATCAAACATTTTTGTTAAAAGGTCAAAAATAGACTAAAAAAAAGACTAAAAAAAAAACTTAAAAAAAAAAAGACTAGACAAGTATGCCAATATCTCTGAAAAGGTTAGTGAACGACAAGGTTAATTAACGTTAACGAGGATCATTACGTGTAAACAGTGTCGAGCATTGACGGACGCTTATAAACTCGTAAATTCCGCGGCGCGTCGACACATGCGCCACGCGTCGTCGTTCGCGCGGCGAGTCCGAGTGCTGAGAGTCGCGCCGTCGCGACGCCGCCGCCGCAGCCGCCGCCGCCGCCGCCGGACGTTTCGCAGCGCCGGCGTAGCTCGCGTAAGCTCGCACGCGCCGTCGGTGTGTGTGTGTCGGTGCCGCCTAGGAACATTCGGGCCGGCGCGGCTGGCAGTGCTCACAACAGTGCCCACTTTCTAACATGGCAGATCAATTTGTGTTGTATTATCATGTGACGGCGAAACGCTCCCGTTGATAGGATCCGTAACCTCGTGTAAAGCGATCCTAGTCCTCCCGGTAACCTCGCGAGTGTGGACGCTCGGACGCGGTCGCGTTAAATGTCCGTCGCGATGGCGGACCTCAAGAGCCCGCCGTTTAGTGACATCAAGCGGCCCGAGGAGGTGGTGGCGATGGCGATGAACGACAGCCTCAAATTCGCCGTGCTGATCGGCTTGATCGAGGTGGGACAGGTGTCCAATCGGGAGGTCGTCGACACCGTGCTACACCTGGTGAGTGCGAGTCAGAAGCGCCATCGCCGTCGCCGACGGAGCGGAGTGGAGCGGAGCGCGCCCGGCGCCGTCGCCGTCGCCGTCGGACATCGTCGCCGTGGCTTCGCCCCGGGCCGCGCGATTCCCGCCGCTCCCGTCGACGACGCTTTCGATATGACAGCTCGACTGTCAATAACTTCCGGACCTCCGCCTGTCCGCGCGCGCGGAATCCGCTTCTCCGCGAAAAGTCAAACCCTCGACGGAATCTCTCTATCGGACAACCGATATGCTCCGATACGCATTTTCTCCAGGTGATTTTCCTAATTGACTCGATAACGTCCGACTCGTTAGCGACAACGAGTGAGCCTTGGAACTGGACTTATTAACATAACTTCACCTTTGCGCTAAATAATAACTGATGTCTATTTCTCCTTTTCTCAGAGCAATCCACTCAGAGTTTGTATTTGCGCGAAATATATACTTCTCGCGAGTCTCTCTATTCTTAAATAATAGATTTCACAACGACAATGACTGGCTCTTTTATATTAAACTGATGATTATTTATTGTCAGAATAAATAACGTTACGAAATAAACTTGGGAATAACTGACGAAACAGCAGCTGAAGTCAAACCGAGACGCTCTCTCTGTTCGATGTTTGTAGGTGTTATTCCGCCTCGACAGAGAAGGCCATAAGTTTGTATCTGTGCGAGGTCTCTATCTCGCTATTCTCGCGGGTCTCTACTTTTAAATAATATATTTCACAATGACCAACGACTGACTCTTATGTTATACTTGATGATATTATACTTATTATTCACTATCGGAATAAATAACGAAATAAATTGGCAATGACAAAGTACGAGCTCAAGTCAAACCGAGACACTGTTTAATAGTAGATGCTATTCTATCTTGACAGAAGGCCATAGCTCGCGGATCGTGTCGCGCATTTAGCCGCGAAATGTGCCGTACGATAATCGGCGCGCGATAACATCGATCGCCGTAATGGACAAACAGACGCCAGAATCTGACGGCTGTGCCGCGTTGGCCGTAATTACGCAGGTATAATCGTCGAACGTTTGCGAACGATGGATGAGTTGCGGATCGTTCGGCCTACGTTGCGTCGCCCACGACTCCTTTCGTGTACGATGACGTGCATCTGTTGTCGAAGAAAAATGGCTGAGAACGCGGGATTCCCCGGGGAGCAATTTTTTTTTTTTTTATTATTATCGCATGCTTTATTTGCGCCGCCGCGATCGTGCTTACGTGGATTTTACTACGGTAGTCGCCGGAGTGTGGTTCTTATCATCGCTGATCGTCCCACGCATTCAAGTTCGCGCTGACGACGAATATAGGTGCTTTCCATTCGGTGATACGAGTCAACACGAATGTCATTCTGTTTTTATTATTCATGAAATGCTAAGAAAGATAGAATAATGGCTGTGTTGACTTGTGTCATTAAATGGAAAGTACCTTATATTTATTTTACAGTATTTCACTAGGTGGCGAGAGTTAAGGTGCTTTTTAACCTGTCTTTCTAAGTTATATAACACATTTGTTCTTCTTGCGCTTTTACTCTTTTTATCAATTCCGCTTAATCGTATTCTTAAGCCTTTAAATTCTTATTCTTTTTATCTCACAGTTTTAATATTGTTTTAATCTCAATTCTTTCTATCAAAGTAGGAGATCTCTTAGAGTTGGTTTTTCATTATCCGATTAACTTGTAGTTTAGCCTTAACCTAATTTAACTTAATGATAATGTAAAAATTATGTTTTTCTAGCTATAACTTCAATCATTAAACTAATAGTAACTTAAAAGTTACTATAAAACCGTTAGTTTAGTGATTAATTACGGCTGAAAAAATATAATTTTTACATTGTTATCAGGTTAAGTCTAATCACAAGTTAATTAGAAAATAAAAAACCGGGTCTTGGGGGTTAGCTTTTTATTTTCTGATTAACTTGTGGTTAGATTTAATCTCGTTTAATTTAATGTAAAAATTTTATTTTTTTAGCTGTGGTTAATCACTCAATTGATGGTTTTGTAGTGATAACTTTAATTACTTACTATAAAACCATCAATTTGGTAATATATATTAACTATAGGCTAGAAAAATACTATTTTTACATTATCATTAGGTTAAGTCTAATCACACTTAAGTGAGTTAAGTACACTTTCTATTAAATTAATGTCAAATTATACTTAATTTATTTTTAATTATTTCTATCGCCTCTGCTTGTACACAATATAAAGTGGTTAATTTAACTAAAACATGGAATTAAAATTTTAATTAAAAAAAAATGTATTAAATTTAACTGAAATTTAGCTTATTATTATTTGTATACGTTAATATGGACTTTGAAACTAACCACAGAAATAGATTGACTTATTACATTTTGACACATATAATGTATAAGTTAAAAATAACAAAACCTTATTTAATTTAGGGGATTGGATTAGCAGTGCTCCTTTGATATTTACAGAAAATGAAAAATCAGGCTTTAATTAATATTTAACTTCTTAACAAAGTATATAGGATGAGGGTCGAGATCAAACCCGAGATCAGATCCGAGATCGGACTAGTAGATTACTAATCATTCGTATTTACATCAAACATCATCGCTGGATGAATATCTCTCGAGGATCGCGGGCGTGATTTTCTTCGCCTGAATTACCTTCTCGTCGCGGTTTATTGCGCGAGATATCTCGATAATGGGCTTCTGGCGTGGATAAATCGGGGTACGCATGAATGCGAATATTTTTCATAGAACACTTGTCCACAAATATCTCATACGTGGCGCCGATTAGCGACCGGCAGCATCAAGACGTATTTAAAATCACTCCGCTATCATCGACACCTCCTCGCCGTTCATCACTCGAGCACGCGTTTCTTCGAACTTATAGGTTCTCTCTCTCGTATATAACTTTTATACTTATATTTAACCCCGTTCGATATAGCAAGTTGAGCGCGTGGAAGGACGCGGATCGTTCGCGTGAAGTGGAACACCTTCCTCTTTGAAGGAGGAAGGTTTGTACCCGCGTACAAAGGCGAGCACAAAAAAAAGTTCGTGCGATTTTTACCGAGTCTCGAAAAAGTTGTGCCTGAAGGGCGCAATCGCCCTAAGTCGGAGTGACTCCCTTTTTTAATTACATCTTTAACAAATCCTGAATCTTCGCATACAGCTGAACGACATTGGAGAACATTTATCACGCGACATTGTTCGCCATTTGTTCGCTTCGCATAAATACTATTGTTATTGTCGTGATATTGGCTAGGTAATCAAAGTCAGTATTCATTTCGTATACAAAAAGGATAGTTTGGCTGAAGCATTTAAAAATTCAGCTGGACAAATCCAAAAAAATAATTTTATTAGACCATCAAAAAAATTCTGTTGAAAACTTAAATATGATAAGTAATATTATAAAAAGTTTCGATATTCTAGGAATCAATTTGAGATCTGAAAATTTAACTAGGTACAGACTTGAAAATATATAATTTTGTTAAATCGTGAAAATAATTATATAGGGCATTCAAACTAGTTGCTAGAACGTCAAAACTTTTTGCAGCATTGTTCGTCATGCTCGAGATTCCTAATTATTCTGACAAAATTATTTTCAGCCCAATAAAATTATCTTCGAATCTATATCTAGCTAAATTTTTGGATTTTAGCGAAATCGTTTTTCCATGTAATAGGCATTTGAATACCAGTTGCGAATACCAGCAGGAATACGTAAAAGGAGATAATAACACGCACGAATATAGGATGGTAAATTTGCTATATTATATATGTTTCATATATGCGCGCCGCTAATATTTCTGAATTATGCGTGTTACGCGCCTCTCGAACGTACATGTAGCCATTTCCAGTTTGTATACTCATTTCAATTTGTATACTCACAAAACGTTTGTATTTGCGACATTCCATATTGGTTGACTATTCCATATTATCGATTCTGAATATGCTTAACAATTCTCTCTGTCGTTTTCTTCTTTGATATTTTTGCATAAGTAAAATTTAATTTTTTGCAATAACACTTATCAGTTAATGGTGGTCACATTCTTACTACAGTTATTAGTGGCCAACGTAAAGACCGTCTTGAAAGCTAATGCCGAACACGAATTCAAATTCGTTCGACCCTGAATTAGTTAGCACCGTCCGCAGTTGTACAATATACTGTTGCATAAGCTGCGGCATTTAATCCTATGGCTCCGAGCTGCTCGTACGGCCGAGCGAAATGCAGTTTGCGAACATACTGAGTTATTACACGAGGAACGTTCAAAAAAATTATAGAATGTTCATTCGATAAATAAATAATTTACTGTTGTTTGTGTAACGATAAAACGTATTTCCTATACAATTGTTTTTTTTCCCCTTTATAATTGCATTAATGCAGTAATCGGTTTGCAAAATTCTACTTCAATTATAAGAGCTTCGCGTTATGATAATTTTTTAACAATTGGATCATTCGAATAATGTTTATATCACTTGCATTATTATAGAAACAATTTGTTATATGAATATGATATTTCAAGCGAATGTAGCATGATCGAGATTAAATGTTAGTGTTCACAAAAGTTCAACGTTTCAGGTTTTTCATGTTAAATTATGTAAATGCTTCTGAATTAATTTTTTAAATCTAATTTTTAAAAGCTTGCAATGATTTTAAATTTGAGAATTAATCTTTTTTCAAAGGCTACAAAGTTTTCCTTTGTAGCCTTTCGTAGCACAACTAACATAACATTTCAATGGCCTTGTAACATGCATGTGCAAATGTTATCGTGAGATTAGACGAGTAATATTTAGACTGGTCTGTATTTTAGATAATTTTATCGTTGAGACATGTAGGTAATGCTTATTATTTTCAATTATACTTGTGTAAGATGCACATACATATTCAGTTTACATGACTAAGAGAAAAAACGATTGCAATTATCAAAATTTAACTTGACTGAAAGAATGTATCAATTAAATTTTAATAAATATTGTATTTGTTTATAGTATTAACAAATATTTACTAAATGTAAAACGTATATTTATTTGATACAAGAATAACCATTAATTTGATTTAAATATCATTTTTTTATTGACAATGAATAATATTTATTTACTGTAAATAAATGTTAGTTAAAACAATTTAAACAAATACAACAAAAACATATACTAAATACAATTATAAATATACTACACAAACTATTAAAAAAAATGTTTATTAAAATTTTGTAAATATTTTTCGATAATTTAGTCATTTTATTGTCAATTATATATTTTTTGATAGAACTGTAAATATGATTATTTTTTCTAATATTATAGCAGTAACTATAAAAATAAAGCATAATTTGTTAATAATTACTCTTATAATTATAATTATAAACATCAAACATTTTTCTCAATGTGAAGTGGAAAAGATAATTAAAACAATAATAATTACAACACCAGTATTAGTGCGACAGGAAAAGACGCATCTCAAAACGATCTATTTTAATAATTCTTTCCAAAAATTCTGCCTCGTAATTTTTTTCACATGCATTTTACCTTTTCTGAAGAGTTAGTAAGGAATTCTTAATGTGTCTGTCACTTTATCAACGATTGACGATGGCTTCTATAACATCGGAAATCGATGCAATGCGTTTACGTAGGCACATATTTGGTTTGATCGATATGATGGATGTCAGCAGAGTAATTAGATGGAAATTCGCGATTCCAATTCATCACGGCGGCATTATTCATATTGGCCCGATCGTGCGTCCGGGCTGTCATTGTTATTCGTATTCGTCTATGAGTCCTGTAGTCACTTTCCACGAAATATTTTATTTATGCTTATGACATAGTTTTGCCGCGTGCGCGTCGCTTTGACCATCGCGTACTCGGTGTTAATCGATTTGGCTGTGCATATCGTCTACATGCAAGCTTGCTTTCACAACCTCAGTGGGATTTGTCTCAACAAGCTTTATTTATTTCCCTCGGTTTATATAGTTTCAACAAAATATTCTACTCGTTATTTATTTTCATATTTTGAAACATCATGTGTGTAATGTAAATCGTTTTTAACTACACTTAAAGTGAAGATTGTATTTTATACAATTATCTTTTAATTTTATATTATGAAAAAATAAAGCTAGCATGAAAGCATTTCACGTAAACTTTAACAGTTTTAAACAGTATTTTTTATTACTCGCTCATTATTTTAAGCTTGATTATTAAGATAGCGAGATAAAACTTTTCGCAATATTTCTATCATCTATGATATTTTAAAACCAATCGTAAAATAATATTTTCTTTATTTCCGGCGTTAAATAGAACGAGACAAAGAGAGTGAGGAAAGACGATTTCAGATAAATATTACATCTTCAATTATATTTTCTGACTTTTGATGCTATTTAACATTTTGTTATTAACAATATAGTACGAATTTAAACCAAGAATAAATCTAAATGAAAGAAGTTCTATATTCGATTGAAGCAAATTTTAGTACTTAAATATATATATCCTGGCCGAAATAATATTTTCACAGTAACTTATTCATTTAGATTTCTATTATGATGATTGATATTCTTATGAAAGATGCTTATTAGCATAAAAAAATCATTAAATTACTTATACAATTTAATAAGTGATATTACTATTCTGATTTTGCTCATAAATTGCGTTTTAAGAGATTTCAGCGCGCGATATACAGAATCAGAATGATTTATAAATTTACACAAGAAATATGTATTTAAGCACTAAGATCCGCTTCAACGGAATATAGGATTTCTCTCATTTAATTAAATTTTGTTATTAAATAGAGAAAAAAAGAGAAAAAGAGAAACTATCAAAATAATTACATGAAACGTTCCAGCTGCTTACTAGAATGTCAACATTTCCATAACATTGCAAATCATGTTATATAATTATTTTGATAATTTATTAAAATTATATTCAGATCTGTATTTAGCTAATCTTTTAAATACTTCAACAAGATCGTTTTTTCCATGCAGTTTTTTTCATTTACGATATTTTTACCGTAGCTTGACATAATTTTTACTTCGTTATTCTATTAAGCTCACGTCTCCTGATTCTTTAAATTAGTCGCGAATGTGCAGCGAGGACGATAACAAACTGTATAGATAGGTCGGTATGTTTGTTCATCGTTTCTTAAATCACTTAACATCGAAGCAATATATCATATCTGGAACCGGCACGGATATTAATCGTTTCACATTCGTACGCTGCCGTAATCTTCCGCGATAATGAATTGCGCAGGTTGTCGTGACGAAAGCAGCCCCCCTCAGCCGAATAAGCGATATCCGTGATTTCACGTACCGCCGATAGTCCATCGCTAATTGATCGAACAAAAGCGTGATTTTGCAATTTCCATATAAATGGAAATGTAGATTTTCGACATATTGCAAGAGAGCGTAGATTCACTATCGTCATGCCTATCGTCATCGCCAGTATCTACTCGTGTATCGCGGGGCGTGATCTATATGTTTATCGATCACAGATTCCCTTCATGCGTGCAACGTGATCGACGTACATGCGTTTACGTTCGCGCACCGGCCGACGGCGAATTGTCCAATGGGCGTAAACGATCGAAATGTAAATAGCGCTAAATTTCCAAAATCTCGTTTTGCAGGGAAATGAAAAAGTGAGTAAATGCGCCGGGTGTATAGGAGAAAAAAAAAATAACGATACTTTGTTCGTAAATAAACAACGGAATAACGTAATTTCACGAGTTAATGTAAAATATAACGGAAATTAGTACAAGTTGATACGATCTTATCTTTTACGTGATAATACATGCAAAGACGCTTTGATAACATAATTTTCACGTCTATTTCAACATCCATTTCCTTTATGCGCGTGTAATTACGTTTGCTCATAGGTAGTTTTATTTTAAATAATAATAAAAAAAATACAGAATACACAAACGCATTTAATATAATATATATATATATATTCGTAGGTCAATGTATAATAAAAGATGCGCAATATAACGACATAATATAATATTAATAATATCGTGATGTATTAAATTCCTAACAAAATGTTTGACATAATAAAATAATACTTCAATAAATATCGCGATATTAAATTCCCAACAAAATATTTAAAACTGTGAATTTACGATTGTACACGAAGGTGAACCTGATTATTAATACGCATTTATACTGGGAACTTTATCAATAGAATGACGATTTTATCGGAGCTTTATGAATCTCTGCGATGAATGTGCATAGTATCGTTAACTCCGTATTTTCTCTCTGGCAACAAAATGCAATAGAAAATCGTTAATTGACGTACCGACGGCGAATAACGTCAATCCAAACAATCGTCAAATGCACGCTGCGCATAATACCGTTTTGTATAATGGCTGCCTGACCACTGTATCATTAAGTTCTATATACACCGATTTGATTCGCGCAATTTGACCGGCACTCACAGTAATCACGATTTTGCGGCAGTATGAATACTTTACGTAATGGAACATTAACGGGGTGAATCCTTAAATTGACAGAATGATTATTAATCGATTCAATGACGGGCTGCACTTATTTGTCCCCCGTAGCGCAGCACGATCGACGAGCGCAATCGACAGATATTAACGCAGGCTGAAATCTCGACGAGATGAACGAGGTTTATAGACGTCGTATAGTCACCGATTATATAATACGTATGAAATAATGCGCATTTCTTTGGGGAAAACATGCTTTTGGCATTTAATGACAACGTATGTTGATTCATACTTATGAAGTCATTTACTTCCCTAGTTAAAAAATGACTAGCTTAAAAAACGTGATTTTCGAGTGAACAAAACTAACTTTACGAAAAAAAATTACAATATCAAAACACAACTCAAAAAAGATGGTTAAAAAATCTATAAAATTATTACAATTCAAAATGAATTGGTGATTTTTTTAACTTTTGGAGAATGAAGATCTATTTTTCAAAAATCTTATAGTTTTTCCTTGAATAAGATTTGTTATAATTTATTATTTTATTATATTTCTTGCTTTAAACTATATATATAACACTGTCTCAGCGCCACTATAACGGCTTTTTTATTCTACAAAGGTTAATGAGCTTTCTATAATAAGCTTATTATCTAAGTCATTATCTAAGTATTAAACCATAAGAAAAATTGACAATCGAATGTGAAAAGAATAATCGATTATGATTGCTTAATTTCTTACAGCTGAAAATTTAAAGCTTAGGTAATGGCTTATTATTGTAGAAAACTCATAAAGATTGAAACGGAAATAACAAAAATAACATTTGATAATGTTAACCCATATTATTTGATTAATTAATAATTTTTCTTCAAATTAAAAAATAGTTTTTTTTTCTGGGAAACTTAATTTTCTTGCAGAATTGGATATAAATTTTACACCGAAATATTCAAACTAAGACTCACTAAAACTCATTTTGATTGATTATATTAAATTGATTATATTATTATTTTAAATTATGTCACTTTATAGAAGAAAGCGATACACTAAAAAAGATTTATTTGAATAAATTAATTTAATTCGTCTTTCAATGAAAAATATATTAAGTTAAACACATTATATTTAACATAAATACATACATTCTTCAACGAAATAAAGACGAACTAAATTAATTTAATCAAGTGATCAATTTCGATATAGATATTCTCGATGATATGGCTGCGGATAAAGCGCTTTAAAAATTCCCAAAATTATCGCACAAGTTTGAGATAAACCTTTCTTTCACATTTTCGCCGCTTTGCGACACAAATGAAGAATGCGTGCAGATATTGTGTGACATCAAAGCGACATATTTACCCTTGTATTTGTAAGCAGGATACACGGTTTGCCTCTTTTCAATACGAGTAGGCGTGACCTTGCGTGTTGCACGGCCGTTGATTGTATCTCCCTTTGGATCTGTCCCCGCGATAGCTTTGGTTATCGAAATATTAACAACGCGTATCCCAACGCTCTTCGGAAATGTTTGGAGAACTTGCTACGTGCTGTCAGTATCAGCGTACGAGCAAACAATGAAGAGCGAGGCGCCTAACGAGTCTGTAAATTAAATTTTCCTTCTCGTTTTCTCGTTTTGCAATGCACCCACACGTTCGTTGACATAAAAGTTCCGACAGAAAATTCATCTGTGTAACGCTGTGTCACTACGATCGATTCGAAAAAGTTGTATGTACCGACACATACATTAATTATTATTAGGTGTTGGAATTAATTCGTAGCGTTTTTTAATGAAAGAATGTTATTTATTTCACATGAGCATTAAAAAATACATTAATGAAAGTACTTCCCATCACTTGTAAAACGCTACGAATTAATTCCAACACCTAATAATTAAATTACAACGTTAGAGAGAAGAAAAGAGAAGAACGGTTTTCGTTTGTATTACCTCGCCCGCGTAATTTCTATCGTCGTTCAGGTAGGCAGGCTGATAAGCACGATTCTAAAGCACAAATTAGAACATTTAAATGTGAGGGCATACAGTACCGGCTAATTAGATATAGCCTAGAAGAGCGAAATGCGCAGCACATGCATGAAGTAGCATGACTGGTGTTGGGAACGACAATGACATAACTGCGTCTTAACTTGATAAATTAATTGCGGTTGCGGTAACAGGTTGCATGGCGGACGCCGTGTTCTCTGTACTCGCGCGCGCATATGTCTATACAAGCATTAAACCATTATCAAATCATAAGCGTCTCGTAAGCATAGTTTGGCAATAAGCCTTGTTTGCCGAGACAATACTGCTGAGATGTCAGCGCTCCACGCTACGGTCTTGTATGTAAAGTTAATGCTAACGCTGTTGCTTGGTCTTCTGCATAATGGCGGCGGACAATGCAATGGCGCGGTAAAATAGCAAAGTTAATGGAATAAGCCGCGTATGAATAATGATGCGAAGTTAAAAATTATTGTTCTTCTTCTACCGTTGTTTTCCGAGCGGCGTATTTCTCCGTGACGTATTGCCTTCGGAAAAGATATCGCTATGAGCGTGCACTTTTGGCCGCCACCGTGTGGTTAAAAATTTTAATTCACGGACGAGGCGGACTTCCTATCCTGAGGAGTGATAAAGAATTATTGAACGTGTTTTTCGCCGGAACAGAGACGCACGTAGAGCCGTTAGCGAAAAGACTGCAACACAATGTGATTAATGAAAGGGATTATTCCGTCCATTAATTTTCATCCCGCACGTGTATTTGTAGAAGCGTCGGTTCAACGGTTGTGTTCGTCGTAACGCGAATCATTAATTACGATTTAACGATAACCGGTCGTATATTTCATATATGGCGACGAAGTATCGATAACCGCCGCTCTTATATCGGTATGTATCTCCCTGGAGGCGCGAGCGGTCACATCGAGTGATAAGCGAAATTGTTATCGATATGACGGATTTAATCGCGATAATCTCGCGGAATCAGCGTCTTTTATCTTCGATATGTGGAAAAGAACGGTTTAAAGTTGTTAAAGTGTTTCAAAATTTAAGTGAAGAATTGAAAATATAGTGAAAATAATTTGATTGGACCATCTAAATAATTATGTAGGTCGCTTAAGGGGATCTCAAAGTAAATCTGTTTTATCATTTTTTCCAAACATTTTTCTAACTGTCTTTACAGATTAAAAAATCTCTTCTCCATAATTAAAGTATAAATGATAATGTTATCTAAACCGGTCGACTCTATCAAAAACGAAAAAAGTTGGAAAATTACAGTTTGGTTACCAACTTTTAATAATGACTCATAATAATGTTTGCTTTATATACTTACGAGTTTTATAGTTCGTGTGTATAAAACAATCTTGGTTTGAACTAGAGATTACATGAATAATCAATGTTGAATATTTAGAATTAGGTTTAGATACTTAATACGAAAGATTAGTTAGAAAATTTGTACGTATATGTAAGTACGTGTATATTATGTAGTAGTATATAAAGATATCGCATTTTATCGGTAAAACAGTGATCTCATCGGAGTTCATTTTAGTTGAGGATCGAAATTTTGAGCTTCACTTTAAGATCCCCTTAAATCGTCTGTATTACGGACTAAATCATATAATTTTTGTATAACAAATACTTTTTTTTCTCTTTCATTAGAAAATCTTTTTTTAGGATTAAAGTGTACGCATTAATATGTGTTTGTAAGATGGAGTTTATGTCGAGAATAACTAAAAATTTCGAAATTAATATATTTTTTACCATTTCTTAGTGTAATATGGCGTCTCAAGCTGTCAAGTCGTGTACTATTTCATAAGTACAGGTTGCAAAACTTTCGTATCAAGCAAATGTTATCACGACTTGACAGCTTGAGACACCATGTTACACTAAGATCACAAACATGTAATTTGCACGAACAAATAACGTCGAGTTCTAGACTTAGGCACTTTATCGCGACGAATTTATACCAAAATTGACACGAAAATGCGACTGCGTGTATCATAGGTTGCGTGAGATATTGGTGTGGTAGTATATAAAAACATGTTGATGCGCTTAAAAAACATTTCTGGTGACTTCGTCAGAGTTCGAGCTTCGCTTTAGGATCCCCTTAAAGTGGTTGCTAGAATATTAAAATTTTCTGCAGCATTATTCATTATTCTTTCTATATAATTATTTTGAGGATTCAACAAAATTATTTTCAGATCTGTATATATTTAAATATTTAGATACATATAGATCAACAAAATTGTTTTTTCCATGTACAACTGATTGTACAACTTCTTGACTCACTGATGCCTGGACGTATCATTTTTTTTAATCGAATTTTGCATGCTTGCATGCATAATTCTTGCATATACTTATTTTCAGTAAAACGTTTGCATTAATCCATAATGAACGACAGTTCATACAAATTACATGAAGGAAGAGCTTTTAATTGTCTACACGAGTGAACGAGTACATTGTGTTAATATAATGCTCGACGTTTTGTGAAAACCAATAGTCAATTAATTGAAAAATAATCCTTTAAAAAGAAATAATGGCTTTCCATTAATTGGCAGTTGGTTCTTACAAAAGTATAATGAATGCTTACAATTAGTGAGTTACCATGTAGCCAATTAGACGTGCTCTTTACTGTTATTAATCATACAAGAATCACGTGATATCGATTCCGGTCATCGTCGTATGAGCCCTTGTACGATTAATGGTCCAACTTATCTGACAGCGATTGATTAAATCTCATTGTTTCTATTCCATCATTTGTAAAACGTGCCATTAATGTCACATTACAGGTTTGTGTTTTTAAAAAATACAAATGAGAAAACGGATGGCCGCAAATAGGAAATACTTTGAGGGAAGAGAGAGGATTCGTTATTCGATAATTCTCGACAACATTCGCTGATTATAGATATCGGTATATCCTAATATCGGTATTATCTACTCAAGGAGGCAGGAAAACTCCGACAAAGGAGAGATAACGGAACGTAAATCGTTGTCGAAACCGAAATGGACGGCGCTAGTTGGTAGCGGAGAAATGAAGGGACTATTGAACGTTCAGCCTTTGCTTTTCAAAGTCATGCGAGGTGGGAGGGGCCTATTGGCATTACGCGAAACGAGATATCCAATAACTTCGTTTTTCACAATTAACGAAGCGCGCGTATCAAAGGATGGCCGGTGATGCGTAAGCTTCACTGATGACGATACTCGCGCGCCAATGTTCAATAACGTGCCATTACTCGAGAACTCGATCCTGTTGTTTCAATGCCCGAAATGCCGCGCCGTCATGTATATTTGCTAGTAGAGTCTCAGAATCATACCGTATGCCGCAAAACGCGCTAACGTACCATTGTTTCGTAACGGAATAAAAATTGACGATAACGTTTTATCGACGCTTTTGCGACGTAGACACATACCATATATATACTATGTATACATACCATATAACACACAATATATACGCAATATTCTCTTCTCAAACTTTTCATGTTGCACGTATTTATTGTGTTTTGTATTGTGAAATGTACTGGTTATTTTACGTAATAACTTGCTTGAAAAAACGAATAAATAATTATATATATTATTTTTTTTTATTTATATAAATCGATATCCCAAAAAATTTGTGAGATTTAGTTGTTTTCTTTTGGCGTCTCGATGATCCGGATTTCCCAAAATTTATAAGATTGAAAAAGAAAACATACTACGAGCTAATATATATATTTACCTGCGGAGAGCATGTTTGCAATATTCAAAGAAATAGCTATTTTTACACTTTATGGTAGAAAAAAGAAGTATTTCTTATATCTGTGTAAATCCCTTCGCCTAAGGGTTCCACCTCGAAAATATGTGTATCGGAGTTTAAAGGATTTGGCAGAAGAATTGCGACCAATGCCACAGTGCAACGGCTAAAGCTTCTGGCCCGGGTCCATCTGCATTTATCGTGCACTTTTCACCGTTTAAGGTCAACGACTGGAGAGTTCATGCTAGGTATATTCACAACGGTGCATCGGTCGTATATTGTGGTTTAGTTCGAAAACACGATGGGAAGCAATTTTTTGAAGCACCTCAGGAGATTCGAGCTTATAATAGATATTATAGATTTTTAGAGCGTTTGGAGCTGCCTGTGAAACCTCGAGATTATCGACCCCTTTCGCAGGAATTTCAAATTATCGTTTATTGCGAATATAACGGTATTTCGCGAGACAAAAATGGCTAGAGTAACATAGAATAGATTCTATTCTATTGGATATCGGGGCCGATGCTCTTATTAGAAAAGTTGCGTTCAATGTCGCTGCAACGAACATTGGTGGAGAAACGTTTGGCACGTTTCCAGCTGAACTCTCCAAGGAAACTTTCCCTCGCTCGTACGTTTGAAAATTTCAAGGGTTCCTTGTCGAATTACAACCTTTAAAAAATTACTCCTTTCACATCATTTGATTAATCTTGATCTCATTGTACATTATACGTTGCATTTCTAAAGGGAGGCGCTAATAGAATTGTTTATAGAGATCTTGACTAATAACCAGAGGAATCACTTCACGACAGTCGTGAAATCAATACAGGAAGAGGCAAGAAATTCATTTTTCCGCTGTCGCGTTTTCTGAATCGGCCAGGGCAGGCCATCGTAACGTGCAAACTTTTTGCAGTGTTCTTGCGGTGATTCTGTCGGACTTTCATATACGGTTCACGTGGCGCAGAAATGGGGATCAAAGTCGATAGCACGAAGCCTCGAGTGATCATTATTTATACCCGAAGAGATGCCATGAAAAGACGAGTGTGTCCGAGCATAAAATAGGGCACGTGACTCGGCAAATGCTTCTAATGATACCACAAGATCAAATAAAGTATTCTGAAAGATCACACAAGGAGACTTGACTTAATTAAACACAATTCAAATTATGCAAAGCCAGAGTGCATTGATTGTAATATAAAGATGTCTTTAAATTGTAAAGAACAGGAATTATTTTCATTTTGTGAGATACTTATTTCTGTGATCAGTTAGATAACTTCGTTTAATCATGTCCTACATGGCGATATGAAGTTTTTTTTCTATTAAGAAATTGTATATAAAAATCACGCGTAATCCGACAATATTCTCAAAGCTTTTGTGAAAATTTCTATGATGCCCTTTTCTCGTGCGTATAATGTACGTTAACTTTGAGAAGTTTTCTAACAAAGAAATTTGAAGAAGACCTTGTTTGCTAAGAGTTTGTGAGATTGGTAAATTCGATTCTGACCACAGAATTCTAAACTTTGAATTTCAAAAAATAATCTGATTATCGTGAAATTTTTAGGAAATTCTTGGTATCATTGAATTTAAGTATAACTTTGGAAATATTTTACTTTCAAACGGAACCAATCTAGTATCAATGGAATACATTTGGAAGTCAGTTTGGAAATCAATTGTAACTGTTGTAGCATAGATGAGCTTCAAATAAAATGAAACTGGAAACTCAATGTTACTCTGTAATAAAAAATTCTCTAAAATCGACAATACATATTACAATAATCAGATTATTTTTTTTTTAAATTCTGTCCATCTTATTGGATTCACCATTTTGAATTTTCTTTATTTTTGATCTCAGACTCAAATAAATTCTTATCAAATTACCTCAGGTTAGATTTCATGAAAATCAAATAAGTAGTTTATAAAATAACAGAGAATGATCCCAAATGGGGTCGCTCGTCTACAAAGGATAAATACTTAGACCCGAATAAAGTGATGAAATAAAAAGTTATTGCATTCCGCGCGATTTACGTACAAGTATGATAAAAAGGTCCATACAAGAATGTCGATGGAATCTGTGATAAAGATATCTGCGCTCTCCTCAGACCTCGCTTTCTTGATGCTGTGTCTTGGTATAATTTCTTGTCTGGTTAAATCGAGGGCATTAATAATACGACGATATGAAAGACATTGCGCAGAAGTTGTGAGCAAGGATGTCGCAGAAGTGAATTGCAAGCATCGTTGCAAATGGAAACATTTAGCTCTCCTGCGCACTATTTATTGCCGGTAGTATACGCTACAAGCCATTGCTGGATTATAGAAAATAATTGCAGGTAGATAACGGTTATTTTTCTAGAAATTTGTATCCGGTATCTGTTGTGCAAACTTATCCCAGATCCTCTAGCCATTTGTCTTTATATGTAGAAATATTCGATTTGTGTCCACGTTGCGTTATGAAAGATTAATCAATGTGTTAATATTTGTATAAAATAATAATTAATAAAACGGACGTTTCGCGCATCGATATCGCTGACATATCGTATCTCGAATATTAAACCATCGTGTCATACATGCGGACAATAATTTATTCAGATCACATGCACCGACCTTCCATGAGAATTCGACATTCCGGGCGTATTCAATTAATCATTTTACAGAATTTATGTAAAATGATATCTCTGCGAAAATATTTATTTGGCGTATTCGCACCGCTATGCGCTCTGATGGATTACACGGCACCGGTGTTAAAATCCCGCCGAGTGAAGATTCCGGACTCCGATAAATTATAGCCCTTTGTGCAAGTTATCCAGGAACTACTGTTCGGAAACAGCGCCCTCGTGAATTATGGCGGACACCGTACGTCAATACTTTAAACGACAGATAATTTACTTCTTTCGTGGTTTTGATTACGGAGTGGGGAAGGAGTTATAGGGACGTGTCCCCAGTGCCGTCCCATTTTTACGCCTTTCCAATTTCCGGAATCGACAGATCGTAACTTTCCCGCCGCGTACTAGGTACAAAATTGCTGTCCAATGATGAAATGGTCGCGGGACGACAATGCATTCCACCTTTCGAAATCATCGAAATTTTAGAACGATAATACATCAGAGAGCGTAAAATGAAATAACGTAACTAATATTATCCCATAATTCGAAAGCAAGAGATCTATACATATATAGAGTTACATATATGATATTCGTTTCTCCACCTATGAATCATAGGTTACTATCGGTTGCCCTAGTTTCAAGATGTCGATATTACGACAACGTAGCAATAAAGTATAACCGGACGTTTTAAATCATCTTTCGTCTCTCAGGAAAATATTAGATAAATGTCTCGCAACACTCGCTCGGCCAGATACAACGTCTTGACGTAGTCCATTGAGGAACCGTGTAATCGCTTTCCGAGTGCGGAAGCTCGACTCTCGACGTACGCGCGGAAACGGTTTGACGATACGCGGGGTACTTCCGCCGTACACATCGCACTCGAATTTACGATGTAAGGAGATTTCGATGTCGCGCGTATAGCGCCAGACTGATATATACGATGCACCGGCTGTCGACCGGATAATATTTCGCGAAGAGGAAGAGACACGAGAGAAAAAGCAGCGCGGGCAAATATTCTGGTCGCGGTACGCGACTACACGTACGTAGAATGGTGAGACACGAGATTATTGGCATTGCTGTCGATTGCTTGTACAGTGTACATACACACACGAGGTGCAAGGTTACGCTTGCCTAAAAAAGCGAGCCGCGTGTCAGAGACGTATCTCTCACGTCGGGAAATACGTTTCTCTCTCGCGTGATTCGTGCGGGCTGGTAAGTCCGAGGGTGCGGAAGCGGCCGGGATTTAATTCCAAAGACCGATGAGGAATGGCGTCATGCGGAGGAAGGTAAAGCTCTAAAGGTCTCTGCTGCTAAATTCTGGTACGAAGACGCGGAGCCTTTCAAGTCGCATCCCTCTTAAATAAGCCTTTTGCATCGGCACGAACTCCGGGATCGCAAGCACGCAAGTAAGCGTGAATAAGCGTGCTTGTTTTCGAAGTAATTATTGCTTATCCCAGATACACTATTCGCTCTCTTTGTCATTTACAACTTCCTAGACTTTTGCAATTGCTTATCTCTTTGTCAGTTAAATATGTACCTAAGATAAATACGTGATTAGATCTTTTATGTGTAACAAAATATACGATCTTAATTCTTTCATTCGGAAAATTTTTTATGAAATTACTTTTGTGAGATATAATTGTATTTTTTATTTAACTCGGGAATAGTCATTTAATTTTTACAATCAACTAGATTTTTATACCTCCATTAAAATCAATACGTTTTTTTCTCTTCAGCGTCCGAATAGACATTTATCTCGTTTTAAGTGTATTTTTTTGGACATTTCTAAAAAAAATAAAGATGTTAATTAAAATACTTTTCTATTGCGGTTTTTCAATGGAATTGCGTATTTAAAGATTCGTAAAAAATAATTAATAAAAAAGAAAGAATATGTTAAACAATATTTTACAATTTATATTTTGTTTGCAATTAAGGTATAAAAATATTTCAGGTAACTATATCCGGGTTAAAAAAAATTACAAATATAAGTAATAAATATAATTTTAGATATAAAAATTATAGATTATTTTCCATTTTACCATCGCGATATTAATGATGATCTGATATTGAAACGTCTACATATAATTTTACAATTATTATATGTAACGAAGTTGAATAGACTTTTTGAATAGACGAAAAAGATCCTGCAGGGATTTAAATGCTTTTTATTATTTATTAGTTTTAATTTGTAAAACTCTTATCTTTCTATTTTTATAGCTTTTCTTATTTAGAAAAAAAAATATATTAAAATCTTAAGGAAAAAAAAATCTAGGAAAATCTAGGAAAATATAATTATTTCATAAAACAGTTTTATAAAACATTTTCAATACTCTCTGTAAATATCCTTCGATGGTTTACATATAACTCTATATGGTTTTTCGTATTTAATTTGATATTCGTTCATACATGATAAAGCTCTTGCTTAATTAAACATTCTGCAATGCTTCCTCGAAATTTGACCAGCTAATGGCGTACGCTAATTAAATACCCCATACACGAATAATCGGACATTAACCGAAGCGAGCTTACGATATGAGTGAAAAGTGAATCTTGCATGTGGAATGTGGCTGCGGATACGGGTCTAGTTAGACACGAATAGCGGAGGAAACGTTACATGCTTCGTGTGTACACATTAAACCCTCCAGCGGCTGATCGATCGTGAAAGGCACACACGGAACAGAACTGACCGTTGATGTCAGCCGAATGACAAGACGCGTATTTCGCTCGTGCTGGTTGTAAAGGGATCCATGGACGGTCGGGTCCTTTGAGTTGCGGAAATTCCAATTTCACGCTGCATCGCGACCATCGAATCACGGCATTGCAAATACACCATTCGGAGTATCGAAAAACAGAAACATTTCTCTGTGGTTGTGTTCAAGACGTACGTCGCGTCGCGTCGCGTCGCGTCGTCTCGCCGAAGATGCATTTGCCGACGCAGAAAATCTCGTCGTGCACACACGATCGCACGGTGCGGCGTTTCTGTTCCGAGAATGTAGCTTGTGAGCTTTCCGAGCAACGTCGCCCATTCATGCGCGCGACACATGCCACAGTTGTCTATCGGTACAGGCAAAGTTGTACCGCGACGGGAAAAAGTTCGACACTCCCTGTATAAAGTCGCGATAGCTACAAACAAACATGAGACACACAAATGTGGCTTTCAGCGTCTCACGTTACGCAGCATATTCTTCCCTCAGACGCGACCATTAGAGAACGGGGAGCGAAAAATCATATACGCGATCGTCACTACGTTTCCCTCGCGGTCGTTGACTCGGCCGAGAGGCAGAAGATGTAGCTTCTCTGAAAGTGGAACTCACATCATCTAAATAAATAAACCGTTTCCCGTGTGGTGCGGCCCGGCTGAAAATTTTACGAAGTGCACAACTTCATCTCGAAATTTCAACGGGATCGATTCGATCCCGGTTTGACTCGGCCGGAATTTGGGACACATGCATGTGGAACCGCAAATTGTCCACCGTGGCGTCGTGTATACGGTCGTATATACGGTCGCGCAAAAGTACAGGTCGATGTAAATGTAATGTAAAAACCATTACGAAAGTCGACGAAAGATAAACCGAAGAGAAATGAGCCCCTCAATCCAGTCTCATTATCTAATGAAAATGTTGTTCTTTTTTTTGCATCCGATTCTCTCCAGAGATAATTTTATTTCTGGAACGCCAACGATGTATAATGTTAAAATTAAAACGCGTTAGGAAATTTAGTTTTCCGACGTTTAATTTAGTAGCCTACGTGATTTTATTAATGCTAGATATTATATATTTGAGCTTTACATTAAAAGCCTTCACTCACACACACACACACACACACACACACATTTCAGGGCTCGTCTTTTGCAATTCATGCACACAAGAATATTCTAAGAATGAATTTGGATACGGAGAATCCGCGAACCGCATAACTTCTGTAAATTAATGGTTCTTGTGTCAAATAAAAATATATCTTTATATTTAGTAAATATTTAGTTGATACTATTTAAACAAACGATCTATTAAAATTTAGTATTTAGTATACATTTTTTCCAATATGAGACTAACGCGTTCGCTTTTTTAGCGTCATCCAGTAGAGAAGGTAGTGGCTGCACGCGTGGTGTTCTTGCAAGCGCCAGGTGCAGCTTCCGGCAAAAAGCTCTCTGTGCATAATGCAAACTTCAACTGTACCGAGAATTTCATTCGTCTATGCGCACGTGTATGATTTTATCTTTTGCGCTTTATATAAATACCGAGACTGTCGCGCTTTTTTGAACGTATTCTATATCGATCATCGCTGTTTTTCATGACATTTGTGAAATAGCAATTATAACGAGAAAGATCCGATGAATAAGCCATATTTAAAGTGAAGAATGCGCGCTTGATGTTATAAAAAGAACTAATTATATTAAAATGAAAGAAATGTTTTTGCCGGTATTATTTTATGTATAAAAATAAAAGTAAAATGTATATATATATATATATATATATATATGTGTATATTTATAGATAGTTTATTTTATTAAATTTTTTATATTATACATTTGAGTTAAGCGTATCAGTTAAGCCGTCCTCGATATATTCTGTGATTTACGAGAGATGAAACGAGAGATGAAACGTACTTTAAATAATTGATGTCTATTGATTCGTTAACCAAAAATTTTATTATCTATTCTGAATAAAATTCTCTGTATTCTTAACGACGACTTTAAATCAATTGTATTTATCAAAGGAATCGAATTCCTTATTTTAGTCAGTGCCAAAATAAGACCGTGTCAGTGGAACTCTAATTACGAAGGAACTGCGATAAAATGAATGTAGGTTGTCTAAAATAATCTTGGTTCGTAATTGCGTTAGTCCTAAATAAACAATATTGTTAAACAGTATCAATATTTGTATATGTAATTAATATTTATGTACAGCTCCGTATATAGAGACGAAGATCGTAATCATTCGATGATCGTAAAAATCAATTTTTTTTTTATTACTTTCATAATCGAGGTCACAACTTTGCCTTTACTTACAAATGAATATCTGACAAACATAGACGCGTAAGATCGAGAGATAACCCTCGATTTCTAGCGATCTCGTAATAGCGGTAACGTAACGAAGGGCGTGGTAGAGTCGTTCGCGCAAATAATGGAGAATTGATGGCCGCGTAAAAAAAGAATCAAAAACCGGGGCATGCTTTTTATTTTAGAGGTAAACGATCACGGCCGTCGCGGTCAATTGTTCAATCGAGAGATCGAATAAAACTGCTAAAAAAAAAAAAATCGTTATGACTACAGATGACTGGCTAAATTCTGAACACGAGCGCTTTAACGTCGATTTATATTACCAGCACGCGCTTGTGTTATTGCTACTAATTTTGACTCGAGATGTAAATATATACTTTTAAAAAACAATAAAAATTCCGCGTGCAAACGTTCCTGCTGACTACGCGAAATTTACACAACATTTGTTAGAGATGACACTTGCGTTACGAAAAGGTTTAATTGCGTGAAGTTCTGTATGCAGATTTCGTCCCTTTATGATTATTTATGTACGTGTATTGGTTACGTGCTCTATATACTAAGCGGTTCAATATAAAGCATACCAGGGAGCGGCCGAGCCCTATTGATTTCGAGTGAAACCGGTCAATCAGAGGGGACATTTCTTTGGCGCAAAAAGCAACCCTTTCGCTTTATAAAAATTGTTAGGGCGTAAAAATTTCTGCCGTTTATACGATAAAAAAAGTGTCATATGTTTACAGTATATTATTAAACTTATAATACTTACATTACGGTATATCATCTCTCTGTACACTAAAAACTTTGTATATAAATATACAGCAGGTATATTTTACTCTCGTATTTTTTACCCTCTCGATTTTATCTATTTTCTCTTTTCTCTTTTCTCTGCCAGCGTCATTAAACGCTATCTAACTGTTAAGTTTCAGTATTTTAGACTGCTTTTAGCAATTTTCAATCTTATTTCATTTGGAAATTTGATGTCACGCGGAGCGCTTCGGCGCTTGTAGTTCCGCAAACCGCACCCATCCTTTTCACTATTTTCTCTCGGATTCAACTTCATTTCTTCGTTTTCCGGAAGTGAACGAAGTGGGGCGGTGGAAAATGCGTTACCGGTATAAATTCGATGAAGTGGGAAAGATAGGGACGGAGATAGAGATATAAAAGAGAGAGGCCTGTGCATGTCACGATCTGTACAACGTTATTTCGACCGCCAATGCGGAAAGCTGTTATAAAATCCATCCGCTTGTAGGGTCCTTCGCGCCATGCCTTCGATTTTCCACAATGCTGTTATCGCCAATGAAAAATCGAGGAGTTCGTACTTGTGAATAAATCCGAACGGTAGCGAGATAATTTCGGTAGATCGATATATGAACTTTGAAAGTGGCGCAGGTCCAATTTTAGAAACGTTATATTTTGAATCGCGCAACTCGTCGGTTTCTTTGTACTTTAATAATTGAATATTGTTTTTTCGTACATCTGTATCACTCTTGACACTCTGGCTATATTTACGTTACATTCACAATATCAGTTGGAACGTGTAATAATAAAGCTCTTTTTTTTTCTCTTCGCGTTTGCTATGTCTTGCTTCTCATGTTTCTTGCAATTCACGTAAGTAAGAGTAAGTTATCGATAGAGGCTCCCTAATCTGATTAAAAGTTAAGTATAGAGGAACAGTGTTACGAGCCAGGAAGACTGCACTCTCCCATGATAAAGACATATATGCGATCTTAGATAATCCTTTGTCGACTTTCCTTCTAACAGCTCAAAAGTTAGTACATATATATGTGCTAACTTTTGAGCTGTTAGAAGGGAAAGTTATAGTATATGTACTAACTTATATGTATATGTATAATAAATTATATATGAAAAGAATAGTCTTGAAAAGTATCTAAAAATTTAGCTAGATACAGATCTGAAAATAATTTTCTTAAGCCATCAAAATAGTTATATAAAACGTTCAAACGTTGCCAACATTGCCGCAAAATTTTAATATTCCAGTAATGAGTTTAAGTAGCCTAATTATTTTGATGTCTATTAAAAATAATTTGAAAATTCTTATATATATAGATAAATTTTTGGATACTTGAACAAAATCGTTCTTTCAATAAATATATAATAATATAAAAATATAATATGTATAAATTATATAAATGTGCATAAAATGTAAGATTTACCGAGTTTCAACTTCGGAAACAGAGTTAAGGAGTCTGATTCTACAGATTACCTCAATTCGCGAAAGTTGTAATGTTTTACAACTTTCCTTTTGCTTAACAACGTTATCCCGCGTCGCGGCTGTTACATTCTCAAAGGCGCAAAGTAGAACATTTCTGTCGCTAAATATTAGAAATATTTTCTTTTGATGATGTACTCGTGAAAAGGGCTTGTTCAAGTACACTTATATTGCACTTCTGCAAAAGCTAGTCGAGAATTCAAGATGGCCTTAAAAAGTAGTTTCAAGCTTCCGTTAAGCGTAGAAATTCGTGCGACACGCCGGAGGCGAAACAATACTCGCTGTGAATTTATTCCAGATATTTCGTGATTTCTTACTTGTCTGCAAGAGAATTCCGGAGGCGCTTCTACCCGAGAGAATTTCCGACTGCATTTTACTATTTGCGATTGTAACCTCAACGGTTCGATGTATAATCCTACATTTTCTGCGCTGCGAGGAGGCGCGCCGTAGGATTTGTTAATGTAAGAGGTCCCACGAGAGGCATTCATGACGACCGAAGCCATCGCTTCGGCAAAGCTCTCGGAGGGAGCTTTTTAATGAACTCCATTTTTCTGATCCTGCCCTATTCGCTAAATATTTAGTGGACGGCCCTGGAGTTTCCTCAAAGACCCAGTGGCGGATTGAGCGATGGCTAGCGCGGAGTAATATCTTAAGAAGCTTGATGTAACGTCGATAAAAGTTTGCATGAGAAATTTCCTAGCGATGCACTCGTGACGCATGACGGGGGTTTCTCGAGAAATTTTTCAAGGGAAAAGAGCTTCTGCGCTGAATATTACCACTTTGATAACACCGATTTTCATAACTTTCGTAATTATATTTCGTTACAGTCTCTATTCCTTATCATATTTTTACTGCGTATATACTAGAATATGAATAAAGGAGAAAATATATTTAATCGCGGATGGCATTAATTTCTCTAAAGTCATGCGATTACCTATCCACTTGCTAAGGTTTACTTTGTTATGTCTGTAAACCGAACCACGTATTCTCGCAATAACTTGGGGCTTCTTGGCTATACAGTTGGAAAATTTATTTTAAATTTAACACATTGTCTCAAACGATTCATCCAACTTTTGTGTTAATTTAATAAAAGATGATAATGAATGAATATTTAGAAAAATAACATAATATAGAAATAATGTGTAAAGGGCTATTAGAGCTAAGCAAGTTGACCTATATGCCAATATTATAATCATTATAAAATAATCTAAAATAATTTTTTCAAATGTTTCGACCTATAATATATCCTTCTCTTCAATGAATACAAATACATACATACAATTCAATTGGCTTTAATAGCCCTTTACATTTTGATAATTGGTATTTATTGGAGTCATTGTTGTATACATTTTTAGTTATTTTGTAGAAATTAACACAAAAAATTTGACACAATTTGAAAGCAAATTTCTTCAGTAACATTAACATTTATAATGTTGAATTATTACATACATCTTTTATTCATTTATCCCAAAATTTATTTATCCTCGAATTTACGTTTTAAAACTACATTATTTTTATGTTTATTTATTTACTTAATAAAATGTGTTATTTTAACACTAAGAAATATTGAATATCAATTTAATACATACTATTTAAACAACATAATCATTATGTTAAATTAACACTTGAATGTGCTAAAAATTTAACAAAAATTTAACAAAATGTTAACAAAAACTTGAGTGGACCGTCTCCAACATAAATACGAAATGTTTTTGTACTGTATGATGTCGCTCGCCGCATATTCAAAGGAATAAAGTAATCATCTAGAAGACTTTGCACGACCTTTCTCAAATATAAAAATATGGCCTCTACAAATTCTTCGCATGACGAGCGATTCAAAGGAAGGGAACGATAAAGAGAAAGAGGAAGCGAAGAATGAAGATGCGTGTACATACTATGTAATATGTATGCTTTGTGCCATCGAAATCTGTTGTCGTTCTATTGAATTTCCTTTCTCATTTGAAGCGGATGTTGATACGCGATTGTTGTTACGATCGACTGGGAGTTGTAGCTTCTACAGAGAATAACTGATCCCGATGAGATAACTGTCGATATATCCGACGCGCAGGTGTGCAGGAGGTGGCTCTCATCGCGACATTATACTGTTCGATATTCTGTCGAGAATGCGGACCGCATTTGCATATTCTGTAGGCTAGAAGATGGTTCCCAATACGATGGTGGTCCACCGTAGTATACTGACCGGCGAGTCACGGGCCGAACGGCCAATTCTTCCCTTAGCACAACATTCCCCGGTAATCGCATTCAATGTTTACGTAAAACAGTATGGCGAATACCGTATAACCCGAACGGAATAAAACCAGCCGCCGTGGCGATAAAAAAAGTCGGCCGTAACCGACTTTTCTCTCGCGCCTTATCAGTTTAGCTTTGCGCGCTGGCTCCGATAAAGGACGATCGATCTATCGATCTACGACCCCGTATTGAAATGTTTAAGCGCCGCCGCCATCGTCGCGCTGCGCTTCGTCGGTCTCCCAGGAAAATATCTTTCATCGATGTGCTCTTTGAAACCGCCCAACGATCTATCTTCCTTTGAGTTAACTCTCTCATGGCCGTGCGCGTCGCGGTGGATTTCACTGAAATTCGTTCGGCTCCATTGTTATTGCTACCGTCGAGACGCGAGCAATTTACATGAAATTTCCAATCTCGTGACAAGCTATCGACGGAACAAACGACGGAACGTCGACATTAATACTATTTTACAGAGGATTGTTTGGCGATGTATTGTACAATGAGAGATATCAACGTCACTCCGCGGAAGAAGCGGTACAATGAGATGCCAGATGCCAGCATGACGGATTGCTCTTCCCACGCGTTTCCTCGAGATTATCAATTTCCATCTTCTCTCGTTTTCGCTCATAAAATCTCGGGCCGCCTCCCATTCCTCCCGGCTGTCGGCGACGCGACCGCTGCTTGTCTCGTATTAAAATGTCGTTCGTTTTACTGCACGTGTATCCTACCCTGAGAGCCCGATAAATTCACGGATGCACCCTCGGGACCGTAAAGCAGCTGGTCTGGCGACGCCGTGCCGCTTAGCATCGCACTTGCGTTTCCCAACCGAGGGAAACGAGGGAGCAATCTGTTCTTCGATATTTGCCTACAGTTAGAGGCTTTCGTCGACTAGGAGGAAATCCTACTAGCATCGCTCCGCACGACCAGAGCATTCGGAGCACGTTTTGTATAATTGGGGACGAACAGAGATGGCGACGTGGCATGATGGGAAGCGTTCCAAGGACGAAGAACACTCACGTGAAATCAAATGTGTTTAATCGAGTCACAATCGTCGTCGATGCATAGATTCGTCCGATCTTCAGCGATGAAATTGCACTCCTTGCTGATAGGTATTTATTCGCTTTGCTTCTCGTTCGCGCGAACAATCGGTTGATAGCAAACGCGGCGTCAATGCGAGTTTCAATTCCACTCGACGAGTGCTCGTTATTACGTTTGTCGCTTTGAGCGAACGTCCTGTGTCGCGTCGCGTCGCGTCGCGTCGTGCGGACCGCAATTGAATCATAATACGCAATTAGAGCGAGTGAAAAGCGATAAGCAGGGCTTATTGACGGCCTTTGAGAGCTTTTAATGGCGGCCGTGTAATCGACCGTGCCGTCGCTAAACCGGCGCCGCACCTACGTTCTCCGAGCGGAATGTGTCACGAGCGTATAGAAAAAGCACCCCTTCGACCGACGATGCACAAGCTGGGGTCATTCAGAGTCACACCAACGGGGGTTGACGTAGAAACACAAGTACCACCCCTTTCATTCGCGCCCCGACGTCTTTCTTCCGCTTTATCCCGTCGTTGCTCCTATTTCGCCTGGTCTCTGCGAGACGACCGCGTAAAATACGACATTGCGCTGCATGAAATGTTAGCGTACGACCTACCCTGTATTTTTGAGGAGTGGAGGTTTAATATTCGTCCGACCAAGATAGATGGCGATGCCGTCTTGCCGTAAAATTATTCAAGCGTCTGCGGAAAGCAATGGCACGCATCTCGCGATAATGAGATTATCTTGAAACGGGGAGACCAACGAGGAATTTTATCAAGAATTTTATGCTAATTTCATATCTCTCCTCCGCTGTCGTATCACGGCGTCTCGAACGCCTGACAGTTGGAATTACAATTTATAATAATTCCTCATTCTGTGATATTTCATGATATTTAATAGTATCTTGTGAATTAAATTTTATCGTAAACTGAGATACATCGTCCTTTGTCACTCGAAGAGTCGTTTTCAAGTTATTGGTTCACACGTAAACGGTGAAGCTACTAATTTCGTTCACAAGCTCTTAGGTTACCAGCGATCGTCAATAGAAATTTCATCTCGGAAATGAAAGGGCGTTCGTCTTTCCTACATGAAAGGATAATCTGAATTGGAAGCCTTCGGGTATGATGACGGATAATGCAAGCACCAAGAACGTCCCGATTGTACGTTCCTTTTCACTTCGGTCGTCACGAAGGGATACTAATAGCTCCGCGTAGAAGATCTCCAGCTAAACGCCAACTACGTCGTTGACATGCATCTCGTGCGTAATGCAATTAATTCGACACCCTCGTACCACGGGAAAATCCCGCGCAATTTACTTTTTGCTGTTTAAGAAAATCTGTTTGCATTCGTGCGGACGAAGAAATCCCGTTTCATCTCTGGAGCATTCTTAATCCGATGTTCGCCGTGACTGCCAAGAAATGTGGATATCTCATGTGATATTAATAACCATCCACGAATTTCACCATTGCACTCGCGCAATTCCACCAAGGGCTGGATGATGCTTTCATAATTAGCAGCTACGTACCTCTTCTCGGAGAACCCCTAAGGAATATTCCTCCGTATTTGTACCTTACGCAATTCAATGCACATCTTATCTGCTCTTCTCGCCGTCTGGGAAGAGCAGGAGTAAGTTGCTAACTACTAATTTGAAATACGAACGTTCGCCTTTTCTTCCCGTGACGATGCAATTTGATTAACGTGAACCGATAACGCCAACGCTTTCTCAGGCACGAGGGAGAACGGAAGTCGGCTTCGGTGTATTCAGAGATTACACTGAAATACAAAAGGCTAAAAAGAAGAAAGAGATAGAAAGAAAATAAAAACTTTCAACGCAAATTCGTTTTCTTTATACCGCAGCAAAACTGCAGATTGTAAGATTTCAAAGGGTAGGCGTTAGCTATGTATGAGAATCAGTAAAAAACGTAAAACCCTACGCGCTCTAAATAGATAGGATCGCATAGCGATGACGTCTGTTGAAAAGTCATTAGAGAGGTATGTAACCGGGACGCCAAGATTCTACACCATTCTTCATGATTACAGTAATCCTTCCTTTCTTGCCGTTGACGCATGACGTTCCTTGTGTGCGAATACCCGGACAACGTAGCTGAGTCAGACGCCAAGTCGGACCAAGTCAGAGACGCTTTGGATTTGTCTTGCATGGAGTAATCGCGTGATAACGAGAAAATAACAGTAATGTAATGTACTCTCTTGAAATTAACGGCGCAAAATTAAATAACGCATTGTTTGCGTTTAAAGTCACGTAAACAGTAAACATGTAAAACTTTTAACTTCTCGACATACTTTTAACTTCTCGATAATAAAAGATTGTGAAAAATGATTTATACAAAAGACAAAGATTGGTTTTAAATAAAGTGATAATTATGTCTCTTTGAAATAATATCGTGCGAAGTAACGTAATGTTAAAATGAATTATACCGCATATTGCATGGCACTGCGGTGCTATGTATTATGTCCCATGAGATACTCGTAATTACAACGAGATACACCTAATTATGAGGCAATGCGAGTTTATGGACTCTAAAAATAAACGTGATGTCCCAAAACCCCCGATACTTTTTAATGATAAATTAAACGATCAAATTACTATCGGTATTAATTTAAAATTAATTTACGGAACAAGCTATTAAAAAAACACATTTTTCTAATTGAGATATTAAAAAAGTTCCATTCTTTAGCCTTTTATAAACCATATTTGCTTCTCACGATATGTAAACTAATGTAAACTAAGGTATGGAGTAGAATAAAAAATGTAAAGTTTAGGTTAAATAATAGTAATATTTTGTAGCGCTTAATTAATGTATAGGATTGCAATAAAAGTTTGTAGCGCTATATTTATAGCATGTTTACATGTTTTAAAAAAAAATTGGCAATTATATTATCATTCGTCCGAGCAAAATTTTAGCTTTAAGGATCTGTTTTTTAAACTGCGATATGATAATCTTTAACAGATTTATGATCAATAAAAGTCAAAATGCTCCTTTTATTTAATCCGCTAATAACTTAATAACGAAAAAATCTTAAGAAGATTTTTAAAAAACGATTTTATAGAGAAAACTTTAATGATAGAAAATAAAAAATTTTCGTAAGTATCTTTTGCGTACGTGACACATCTACAAAGTGAAAGAAAATTTCTTACTTCGTCCAGCTCTTAGTTTTCTACATATAAAAATTTATCAAACTCACAGAAACTTAAAAGACTTAGTGATTTTCCGAAAGTACAGACTATAAGCTTTAAAATTCTTTTTTTTAAATTTGAATTTTGTTCCCTTTAAACAAAGTTGTTTGAATATTGAAGTTTGTAATATTATGAATAAAAATTTTTGTTTCAATAGGTTAAAATTTAAAAATAAAATGAAAAAGATTATGATAAGAAAGGTAGATATATATAATAGGATATATATATATATATATTAGGTTTAGGTAATAATAACATTTTGATAGTGGATTGTCAATTAGCCAGTAAGCATTAAGATATAGATGAATGCGTGGCTAAATGAAGTTGTAAATCAAGTCCCTCCTTGACTTTGTAAAGTGAAGTAAATAAATTTCTTTTTCTATTTTCTTCTCATGAAAACAAATATATGGTTTCCGGATACTCCTTAGTGAATTACCTGTGATGATTCTACAATTCTTCTGAGAAGATAAGGCAGACACCATTCTATGGTTTTCGTGTATCGGTAATGTGCTCATTTTGTGCAGTTTTACCGTATCATTTCAAGCATTTTCGCTATCGAAAAACGCTGTAAAAGCCAATATATTTTTAAAAAGAAGAAAATATACTTTCAAGAAGGATATTCATGAATTTCTCCTTCATAGGTCTTCCTTTCCATTTCGGGTGCATCGAATGGAAGCGGAAACTCGAGGTATGAAGGATTCGTAAGCTTGACTGCCAAAACTTGGATTTTATTATACGTGCATGGAGTATTCAGACATTCCTATAACTTCGGTGGATCTAAATTTTATCGCCTACTTTCCGAAACACGCGAATGAACTCATCCTGCAATTTATGCGATTGCGTTATTCTGGGTATTGATTATGTAATTCTTTTTCTAGAATGGAAACGTGAAAAGTGAACATTTTTATGTATGTATGTACGTACATACATACATTTTTCACTCTTCACGTTTCCACCCTAGAAAAAAAGTTAAATAATTGACTTCCTGAATGGTAAATTATTATTAATGGCGTTCTTCGAAATTCAAAATTTATTTCTAACAGATTATCGTTAATTTGTATGGTCACAAAGTTCTCCATTACTTTATCCCGGTAGCAACTGATAAATATTTATGTACATGTTAATTATAGGTAAGCTGGTTGTCAAAATGAGATAAATTGCCAATAGCGATTTAATGTTCATTAAACGCTATAAATCATATACGGTCATCATATGTATAGTGTAAAATTAGACTGCACGCAAATATGATTAAAATAACTTTCGGATAACACGCTTTTCGTTAATTCATCGGGCAGCCATCGATTCAGGATTCGTCGATAAAAAGCTTCCTATATGTAACAGCTTATCAAAGAAATTACGATTTGAATCCTCTATGTACGATTATTTTCACTGCGAAAACGTTTCATCATCATATATAGTTGGAAAATTTAAAACATTCCACACGTAATTTAAATAGTTCACTCAAATTTTTATGTTAATTTAACGCAAGATGAATATGTTAGATATTAATAGTAACATAAATTTTAAAATGTAAAATGTAAAAAAATTAATACAAAAAAAGTAATACTGACACAATTTGTAAACAAACTGTGGAATTTTTTTTTTCAGTAAAATTAATTTTTTATGATATGTCAAATTCACATGTATTCATTTATCTTAAACGTAAATTCTATTTTGAAATACATTATTTTTATGTTATTTGTTCATTTATTCCCAAATTATTATTTTGACAACAAAAAAAATTTTAATATTAATTTAACACGAAATTTTAATAAACTTGAATGGGCCATTTCACAAATACAAAATGTTTTTTACTGTTTAATATATCTCATATATTAAAAAAATATTTATTAAAAAATTATAATAATTAGTACTTTACATTCTAGATATCGTGTGATACTTTCTTGATATTTTTATTTAATCACCTATGGATATATATATATATATATATATATATATATATATATATATATTTCGAAAAAATTATATATAAATCATTCGATATTTCAATGTAATATACTTGCAGCCGCAGGAATCGCCAACGGGACGAGTGTTGACTTGAAGTGACAGATAAGCGAACGGTCGCGGATAACGTCGGCGAGAGAGATTCTTTTTCACCTTTGTTTGTCGGATCGTGACTCGGGACCACCGTGCTCGGAATCATTTATATGGAAGATGTATGTGCCCACGCCGGCGTATGTATCTTTCATAGACGGAGTCTCGTGCACGAACAACTTCGCGTTCCTCCCCGATTTCGAGCGAGCTCTTTCGCGAAATAATATTGATCTACGACCTGTCGAAATCTCTAGCATCGTCTTGACGAGCAAGTAAGGTCCACCGGATGTCTCTCGTTTCCGATTCTGAAACCGCAAAGAACTTTATCCGATGAAAGTTCCTCCCATCCCCGTTCGCCTTCACCACCCTTTCTTCTATGGACGTGAACGGAAGGATTTTGATAAGTCCCTTTCGCGGCTTTCGTCGGGGACTCGTAGGATCGGCAAACACTAATCTCACGTAGTCCGTTCACGAAAACCGTTAGCTGGGAAAAAGAAGACTTATCTAAAAGGGCGAGAGTACGAGTGAATGCGCCGCGTGATCCTCGATGTTTGCCGATATTTTCCCCGAGTGCGTTATATATCACGTCCCTTTGTGTGCCTTATGTATAATTTTCACGATGCTGTTACACTAATAGCTGTATTTTGTACATCAAAAATACGAATCGCTGTAATAAAACTAATGATTACTATACGATAATCTGTGTGGCTTATCTATCTAAGCTTTGCGACTTTTCTAGTTTTTTTGCGGAATTCAAATTGAAAACTGGTGATCAGATTTAAAAGAGGAAATATTTCTGAACATTAAAAAAATGTGAGATATTTCCAAATATTTATATACGTACGATGAAAATTTTAAGGAAAAGTAGTATTTAGATCATATTTATATACTTATGATTTAAATGCTGTTTTTTTATTTTCATTGCACCTATGTAAATATACATAGGTATGTAACCAATGTGGTTTAAATATATTTATCTCTTTATAAAAAAAAATGTTAGAGAAATGAAAAATAAAATGAACCAATGTTACTTTTATATGATTATAAGTTTCATACATTGACATATAAAAATAAAAAAACAGACATAAAAAAACTATTTTCTAAATTGACTTATCTACTTATTTATTTATCTCTACGAGGCAAAATTAGAATCCTGGAAATAATAAAAGTAGCAAAAAAACAATCGATGTACAGGGTTGGCCATATTCGATGGAAAGATGTTTTTTTTTTTCAATCATGGGAAACGTCGTTACTCGATCTAACATCTCTGTCAAAAGTTACAGTGTTGCCCAGATCTTTCCGTCGAATATGGCCAACCCTGTATTTACACTCAATATGTCTAAATTAGTTATACTCTGGTTCTATGTTATAAAAACTGTCCTCTCTTTGGTTATAAAACGTGAAGAAAATAAACTAAACGCAGTATTGTAAAATATGAGGTAATTAGAGCGTATAGTCCAGTTAGAGCCCAGAGTCAAAACACTATTCGCTGTTTGTAGTAGGTAATTACACAATTTAACAGATGGCAATAGTAGTTTGTACAGGTTGTCTGTCTGACTCGATGACTTTATTGCTCAATTTGTCCATTCTGTTATCGTCAATAAAGCCGAATGCAGAATGTCATAGTCGTAATGTAACATTTCATAGGTAAGTAACTATTGCTACCAAAAGATAATTATTAATTTCAGTAGTAATTATTAATTTCATGTTATTGTAACTCTATTATTCATATTTTATAACATATATTCAGTTTATACTTTTGTTACTATGTTTTGTTTAAAATCAAATAAAAAAAACTCTTTGTAAGAACCAATATGGCCAACAGGCATACTGAATGTATACATATCGATTGTAATATTTTTTGGGGGATTTTCATTATTCCAGGTGATGGATTTTAATTCGTCTGCTAAACATCATGGAAATAAGTGTAATAAATAGATAAGTAAAATAGAAATAAATCCATTATTTGGAAAATAATTCTATGTGTATTCTGTGTTCTATTCGATAAACCTATTAATATGTTAAACTTATAATCTCATAAAAGTAACATTGGATTATTTTATTTTTTATTTTTCTAACTTTTTTACGAAAAAGAAGAATATATACTTAGGTCATATTGATTATCCAATTATGTACTCAATATGCGCGGAATGCTACTTTTTTTTATCTTTATTATATCTACATAAATATTTGAATGTCTCACATTTTTTATTAACATTCAGAAATGTTTCCTCTTTTAATATTCTATATTTTGCTTTACTGATAATAACAAAACGAACAAATTATGAGCAATAAACTGATGCAATCGAGTAAAACGGACGACTTATTAGTGCTATTAGTTCACCGTGTAATTATCCACAAACAGTGAGTAGGTCATATTAGATATTAAGTCATAAGATCCGGTTATCTTATATTATATTATATATATATATATATATATATATATATATATATATATATATAATCAATGATTATTAAACGAATGTATTTATCATCGCTGTCCCATTTAACCTAAGAGTTCTAAAGAGGTTCTATTTAATCACCTTTGAACCAATTCTTTTTGCATGACGTGACGTGGATTCGCTTCTCCTCAGATGCCATTCCACTATACGATAAGCAGCAGAGAAACGTGGATTACTGTTATGCGTTCCGTATACCTAATACATTATTGTGAGCATAGCGGGAGTACATATGGAATAATGCACAGGGTAGCGCTGAATCGATTTGGATAATCTCGGATGCATGGGTTTAATTAAGATGGTGCTAATACACCTGGGTACAAGGGACAGTTCGTGCATACTACCTGCTTGAAGGCGTGACCGTCTCGCGTTGGTGTGAATACCGTTGGACGCAGGCGCCATACTTGGGGTTTGGCCTTAATCTTTAAATTATAGAACGCCCTGTCCGTGCTCTAACTCAATTACGCGAACTTCTATCTTTCGCATAACTCTCGTCACGATCACGTCGTCTTTTACTAGTGATTTCTTCCCAAATACATGCCAATGAACTCTGCATGATGATTCATCTTTACTGATGAGCGACATTTAGAAAAAACGTCTGGTTTACAATTCGAAAAACTACGTCGATCATTTATAAATTTAGTATAACAAACATTTTGCACACAGAATGATGTAATAATAATTTTTAAGAATATTAGGCATATTATTTTCTATAAAAAGTGAGTAGAATTGGAAATGTATACTTTTCGTATAAAAATGAATGTTATATACTTTCATATGAAATATTTTAATAAAATCGATATTTACATACATTTGATGATATAATTTTATAATTGAAATAAAAATTTTCTCATTTAATCTTAATTATTTAAAAAATATATATGTTTACTTCTTATTAAAAATGTTATTATTATTGAAATTATACTTATTAAAATATTTTTTATCCAGGTTCTAAATTACTTCTAAACTGTTTGTATTATTTTCAAACACAATATAAAAAAAATAAAAAAAAATTTTTCATCATTTTTTCATTTTAAAAAATATATGTAATACATCCTTAAAAATAAGGCAAATTAGCATCGAATAAAAGAACTTGGAAGTGGAGGATAATTTAAAATGCAGCCTGGAAAATGTTGCCCGTTTTTTTCGCTATGCTAATTATAATTAATAAGTTAATTGCAACACAGTTTGCGCTGATTGTCTAGATTGGTTACATCTAGTTGAGAATTAAAAAAATTTTAAAGGGAATGCGTGCGCTCTTTTTTAAATATTTTGCTAAGGAACATCCAGGTTTCGACTCAACGCTCCACTCGGCAAGAATAAAGATAGGTGGAGCTGCTCCAATTAACGTTCCGTATTTGTAATCTTCGCGAGTTCTCTGGAATTCAGACAGTGGTTGCATTCGCGTACAATTATCTAGCGCTCTTTTGCGAGAAAACCTCGACTGTCTTTCGTCTTATGAAGACGACGACTTGTGCAATTTCACGTTGAATAATTCGCTGCGGTGAGAATTCTACCATTTCGCGATCTTGCATCACGAACTTTCCAAAGTTAACACAAGTCGAACGTCAAATATCAATCTCGTGTTGACAAAATTGTAATTTAACGAAAAGACGTTTACTTAAACTAGTACGTAAGTGAGCGTTTTAATAATTTAAATGTCATTACCTAGATTATACTGCATTAATTACGTAAAATTTGCTTTGACAATATTAATTAGTAATTTAATTTTGTAGATACACAGAAATCTTTCTCAGTGACTGTAAACCTAATTAAAATTAATTAAAAGATAAAATTCTCTGTTTGTATTTACTTCTTAATTTGTTACATTTACACTAATCAATATTTACTAAATGAGTCAAATAATGCGTTGCTGAAATACAATAGTTTCTTTTTTTTTTAACAAATTTTTATGTCTTCCAATTTTAACAATACGATCCTCTGTATGACATACATACCGTTTTGTAGCGAAATAAGCGCACAAAGAAGTGCTTTTCTAGTGTTAATGTAGAAAATCGGATATAAGAGTGTAATAAGTCTGTCCCGCTGCTTTCCTCGATCTAAAACTCAGACTCGAAGATGTAACGAAGCCAATTCGTTCATATGATCGATTCGCGGGAGTAGTCAAGAATTTCATCGGACTGTTGTCGATGCATCGGGATAAAAATCGAAGCAATCTTTCCGAAGTTACATCGGCTTTAAGTGACAAATGAGCCGAATGACCGGGCGCTATATCACGCGTTTTCTCCGCGCTCTTACACGAGAAATCGTGCTCCCACGCCGCGCACATTGAAGGATATTCCCGATATCCGGCGTGATAGGTACACTCACACAAAAGCGAACGTCACTGCGTCCGCCGCGGTTCGGTGCGGCAAATAAACAAGCCGATAGAGATTTTAATGCACTCGGCGGAAATCGAAACGGCTCGTGCCGCTCTCGAAATGTCAGAAAGGCTCGTATCGCACCATTACGAGCGTTCACCCGGGGCTCAGCGTTTATCCCGGGAATGGTTTCGAGTGGAAACGCTCGAAACATCGGAATTAATGTCTCACTGCTACGCTACGCCACGTAGCTACGTAACGTCGAAGCGAGGCTGCCGGGATGTAACTTCCGCTGGAACAAAAGTTTAAATTCGCTTCGCGATTTCGGGTTCGCTCGGGAAACGTACTGGCGGCTTTCCCACGGCGTCACTTTGACGCTCGCTGTAACATGAACATTCGATTTCCATGGAAATTTGACGAGTAGTTTCTGATTTATGCGGTGTATATTGTATTTACGACAATAATCGAATCTCTGCACAAATCACGATTTTACCTTTCTCTCTTCCTCTCTTTCTCTTTATCTCTCATTCAATCTTGTTCTGATCACAAATCTAAGTTTGTCTCTATTTTAGAACTCGTAGCGAACTCTGCGGTACTTTATATATAGTATTTTTCAATTTGTCTCGAATGAATTTACGAGAATTAACGATTTTATCATCAAGCTCTAAATATAATATTTAAGCAAGAGAAACGAGTACAGGTTTATTGTATGAAGTAAGCCAAGTTCGTATCGCGCAAAATTCAGTGAAACGTTCGTGCTATTTTGAGTATCCTACTTTGAAAATTTACAGAATTCATGATGAAGGTTAATTTCAACGCAAGAACATTTCTTCCATCGCTTCCTATCCCTCCTGACATTTGAAATACCACTTGAACTTTTGTCTCTTTCCTTCCCGGGAAGAATCAACGTTTCTCGGAACGCGAGAACTTTGGAATTTTTCGTTAAAAACTTACAACGATGTTCCATGTGGCCGACCATGTGTGACAACCTTCCATTTTTATATCAGCGGATATTCCTCCCATGCATGCGCTCATGTTTTTTATTGAGGCATGGAAAAGTTTCTCTAAATTATTTATTTCTGTTCCCAAAAAGTTGACCTAAAAATTGTTGAAGCTCCATTCGAGCGACATTTAAATTTCGCTTTCAACCAAAGAACTCGCATGTTTTTATAGACATTTAAAGATCGAGATATCTTTCACCATACGATATAAATAGAAAACAGAGAATGCCAAGACATTTCAGGTAGCTAATGTAGGTACTCCTTGAAGGTAAGATTTTCCTCGTTATTTCTCGTGCGGCATTTTACAGGTCCGATATTTTATGCCATGTTCGCCAGAGAAGCTTTCAGAGACTCTCGGTGAAGTATATAGCCACCATAATGTTGCTCTTTCATTCGTTACCAAAAGTACAAAGTTTCGTAGTATCATGAGAAAGCCGATGAAAAGAGAAGCTGAGAGAGAGAGAGAGAGAGAGAGAGAGAGAGAGAGAGAGAGAGAGAGAGAGAGAGAGAGAGAGAGAGAGAGAGATCGAAGCAAGGAGAAAGATAGAGTCAATGAACCAGCGGACGGAGAAGTTGTAGCTTCACGCAATGCAATCTCGGCGTAATGATGCTGTAGGATTCAGTTTTCTCATTTTCCATCGAAAACGGGATTAAGGAGTGACAGATTTAGCATTTTATCAGTAAATTCGCTGCGATTACGTTGCCAGAGGAGAATAAGTACCGAGATCTTTCACTTATTACAGCTTATTTCTTACAGCCAAAAATTTCAATGATAGTACAATCAAGTGTCTGTCATGCTTTTGTGATATTCTATATAATTTTATATCATTATTAAATAATAAAGAAGAATGGGAAATAAAATGGGCAAACATGAAATAAACAATATCATTGCAATATATTAGAGTAATAATAACTTTTCATTTCTTACATCCAGTGTGACAGTTTGATATATGTACATATATATATATATATATATATATATATATATATATATACACACACACACACACACACACACACACACACTCTTTATAAATTATTTGGAGTAAAATTTAACACTAAAAAGTAAAATATTACTCTTAAAAATTAACAATTGAATCACTCTTTTTCAACATTTACTCAATTGTCACTCTTTATCATACTTTAGAATTAGATTTCACTCCAAAGATTTTAGAGAATCGCTTATGCCATACTAACACTTATAGGACGCACCGTTTAAAATAAACATCGTTTAAGATAAAAACATTACATATTTTTGATGATTTTGAAGTTGAAGAGAGATTATTTGTCAGTTACAGAAGACTTTATTCAGAGAGTATTGGCTTTAAATTACAATAATTAACATTTATATATTATCAATTATATAAATTGTAATTTTAAGTATTAAAAACAAAACTTATTATATATGATAATATATGAATGTTAATAATTGTAGTTTAAAGCTAAGTAACTGGAGTATCTTTTGATTAAAAATTTCATTAACTGATAAATAATTGTCGGCTTTATTTAATCTTAAATGATTGTTCTCTGACTCTTCCGTGTAAATAATGCACACGAGTTTATACACTTCTTTGTTAGCGTTTTACATAAAGTATGCAATTAAAGTTTGAAAATATTGTTTCTTTAATTGTACCAAATATTTCTATCCTGCTATTTAAATATCTTTTTTCCCTTCTAGAGTAAAAATAATTATATCTAAGACATTTATATCTTTAGACATATCTGCACTCGGTTTAATTTCGTATATATGTATACGTCAAATGAAAATATTTCAAACAAAGATAATTCATTTTTCACTTGATATTTAATCAGTCAATTTACAGTAATTTGGGATCGGAGTGCGCGAAAGCTAATTTCGTCTATATATCCGAAGCGAGGTCTCGGAACCATTTTCATCCCTCGCAGAAACGTTCTAATCTAATGTAGGGCAAATGTCTCGAGCCGTAATCGAGCATTCGAGAATATTTCCCCATCGGGTTGGACGCGGGAAGCGGATGTTCGACCACGGTTGCGCAATTTTACAGTCCTTTTTACGGCTGTGCCTCTCTGTTCTCGCTCACCCTTCCCTCTCTCTATTTTTGCACTGTACGACAACGTGCACTGGGAAATGAATATTTACGACGCACATCCCCAAGGCCGGGGAGTTCCCGTGAGGGAAACCTCCGTGTACCAAATTCACGGGGCTCCCGCCACCGCAACTCGCTATACGTATGTATAAAGTTACAAATTTACAGTACCGCTGCGCCCTGTGCATCTCGTGTTCTTCATGAATGAGAACTAGCGAATGTGCATCGTGCGGCGATCGTGCACATTTTGTACCGAATTCGTACGTCTTTCCGAAGAAATCTATATGGACGTTGAATACTTCTCCTGATCTTGAATCTTGATCTCAGGTTTTGGAAGTCATCCCTAAAGTGGATGAAGCAACGTTTATCGCCGTAGGATTTACGCCACCAAATCCTGGATCGTATCGGGAAACTCGATACGAACGAGATTACAGCCACTGCGGAGTGCAATTATTTAGTTGTTAGGAAACTGCTAATCAATAGAGATGTATTAACAGGCGTGGGATACGCGTATTAATAGTCTTTATCGAGAGTAATTACAATTACAAGTGGTTGTATAATCCTGTTATACACTGTCAGATATCAAAGAAACAATGGCAACTCAATCTACTCTTGAATTAAATAACATATTGTTATTTTAACTTGCATGTATGTCAAAATATAAATGAATTTATTTCAGTGGTTAGTAATGTAATTTTCAATGTAAACAACGTTTATATTAAAGTATGTATTTAGTAAATAATAAATTAAATTTAAAACAAATTTAATACATTTTCTTGAATTGTTTAATTTTATTATTTTAATTATTAAATTAATAACATATTGAGTAGGAGCAGTATTGACCTATAGAAATAATTAAAAATAACTCAAATTGGATATAATTTGACTGAATTTAACAGCGTATAACGTTCAATATTAAGGAAATTGTAAAATTGATATTTCTATCTATAATAAGATTCTTACAATAAAACAAGTTATTTCTTACAACAAATCTATCAATTATGTGTAAGTTACGTCAATTCACTTTGGAGTCGCTTCTAACGCGACACAAAGAAAAGGACAATGCTATTTATTCCATATCTTGTGTCATAAAGCATTCAGTTCCGTTATTTTGTTTGTTAACGCTTGAGAAGAGTACGATTCTCTTGCATCGTAACGGTCGACTACGATATCAATAAGCGAGAATCCGTTATCGGTTTTCTTTTAAGAACAGAAAAGCATTTTCTTTCATACTTCAGTCTTGATGGAACGTAATGTCCCTTACAGAATTTTATCGTAACTCCTACGCTTCTCGAAGTACTCTCCATGAATTCAGGAAGATATCGCGAATATAAAATAAATCGCTAAAAATTACTATCGTTGTAGTAAGTCAAGATTTCAAACATTACAAAGGATTCGTTTAATAAGATTTAAGAACATACAACACATATTTGATGACAATGAAACTAATTTCATTGTTCGCTCGAACAAATGGAAATAGTTATTGAGGAAATAGTTATTGGCGGAAAACTCATTTATGCTCACAGTTGGTTAATCCTGACCTTAATTTCGCCCTCAGAATAAAACTTTATAATTATCATAATTAAATAATAAGAAACATTGATTAAGTAATAAGATTGTCTATTAAAGATGTTTTACATAAAATTGTTCTCCAATTTAAAGGATTTTATGGAATAGTAGAAATTTTTTTGAAAAGAAAATGTTTAATATATTGTAAAAGTTATCGAAAGGAAATATTATGCTTTACTCTTCTTTATAAAGTAAACATTGTAAAAAAGTATGTAAAATTACATAGATAATATATATAAAAATTACACAATTTATAATGAAAATTGAATAAAATTGTCATTTTCTAAATCTGAATCAGTGGATAGTCATTTAATATCCAGTGACATACTGACACTGGATAATAAATGAAGTTCAACTAAAAGAAGAAGAATGTTTGAACTATAAACTAAAATATTGATATTTGCACGTTAATTTCAATCTTCCAATACCACATTCATTGAATTTATGCACTACACCAACAAGGTTAGATCAAACAATAAAGATTAGCCAGATTATTTAACCAGATCTCACATTTCATTCACTGATTATCAGTGGCATACTTGGCATCATCAGTGATTATCCACTGATTTAGATTTAGAGAGTACATAATAAAAGTGTACGTTTCTGCAAAAATTAATATTTTCACTTATACGTCAATATATCTTTATATTACACGGAAAATTATAATAATGAAAGTATATTTTACAGTTTTTTATAAATATCACAAATTTTTATAACATTATATAACATAATGGTAATATATTACATGCATTTTTATGTTCGTACTTTTCAACAACGTATTTTAAGAAATAGTGAGAGTTTTTATAAAATGATGAATATTTTATATATATATATATATATATATATATATCGAAAATGAGAAGAACGCTTTACTTTATCACTGTCTATCATACATTCAAATACTTTTTATATTTGTGATACAATCTTTTGCGTATGTCTGTGCACATTAGTTTCGTCATTGTTCGAAATAAAGTGAAACCGCGCGTTTCCTTAGAATTTATATTGAATTCGTTGCGTCGCCGTTATTCCAAATTTTTGTTCGTATTTCTCGTTGTTTTCCGTATTCGAAAAGGCTTCGCGTTCATGGGAACTTATGCGTGGATCATGGTTTCAGGTATTCCACTCCATCGTTGCATCGATGCATCGATGCATAAGAGCAAGTGGTAACGCGCGCCTCAAGTTACTGAGCGTATTTTCTCGCATCCACCTCTCCGTTACGCCTTTACGTAATCGGAATCACGTGTCGGGCGAATCGAATCCTGCGCCATCGATGTCACAAAGGATTATAGCAATTGCATGTCAGAGATTCGCGATGCATCTATAGTGTAGTATACTTTCAAGCCTCGTCCAAATATTATTCACATTGAATATCGCTGCGAATATGCACACGTTTTTTGTATTTTAAATTGCAGCTCTCGATTGTATGATAATTGCCGATACTTTACAGATGTTTCTTTTCTTTGCAGAGAGAGAGAAAGAATAAGTTAATTTTTACTTTTGCTCTTAGGAACTTATTTTTGAGAAGTTTCGCAAACTCGCGTTCAACTTTGTTGAACCTTTCGCAAAGCCAATCAAATATCTTGAAATATATATATATATATATCGATTGATCTGTTACAACCATGTAACGTTATGCCATTTTACAGTAACGAGGTCACGAGCTGTGAGCATAGTTATGGTTGTTTGACGTTCATGCATATGAGCTTGCGGCCAAGAGAAGTGTATATCAAACTTCCGGATATATTTGTGTTTCTACACGCAACATTTAAATGGAGGCATAAATCCTCACGTATGGCATTCTACCCAGGCATGTACCCAGAGTTTTTTGTTTATCGTCGACATTGCAATACGGAAATATATACGGAAGTGTACGACGTCAAATACATATTCGAAAGAAAGCAAATAACCATTTTCATTTAGAAAATAAAGCAGTTGTTTCTGCAGTTCGTATTTTGTTTTGACATTTTACATTCCGAAGAGATAGAATAGTATTCCTGTCTTAGAACTGCAGGTGAATTCAGAGTGGATTCGGTATACAATTCTAGATTCTAAATACGATTTTGAATTTTCACTAATATTCCAGAACAATTGTACCAGGCAACATTTATGGCAAAATAAACGCGCTTAACAGCATGCACAGTGAATGGGGTACCGAAATGTAATACGATAGCGTTGGCGCGGCCCAAGTTTTCCCTCTTGCGACTTACGCAACAGAGGTTAGCCTAATGCGAGTTAAATTGTTGAGTATATTCGAGACTCGTTTCACGTACATAATCCAGAAGTTTCTAGAACTACCGTCACTCTTGTGGCAACTGTCAGTTATAATTTATTCCGAGCGGTCTGGCGAGATTCCGTCGCGAGAAATCGGAGAACGTGGCGGTCGGGGCGCGCTCAGGGAAACAACGATGACGGGATAAACGAGCGTCCTGTAATTCGTTGACGGTCGCATCGAGTGCTCTCCTCGGGACCACTCGTTTCCCTCTCACATTGAATCTCGGCCGCGAATCGGCCGGATCAAAAGCGCACCTAAGGGGCGACTCGAGAGCGATTCCTCCTCGAGCTCGTGCCGTTCGCACTTACACGAAACATCCCTAACGCCGATGTTCGGTGTACACGCTATCCAAAGTCCCGTCGGGTTGGACCCGAGGCGACTGAGGGGCGAGATCAAGCTCGGTAACTCATTGCTGTCGGAACCTAAGCGGCGTAAGGCGCGACCGGAGGGGGGAGAGAGAGAGAGAGAGAGAGAGAGAGAGAGAGAGAGAGAAAAAACGAACGAGAAAGACGAGGCGACACTGTAATGCCATCGCTGTAATGCCATCGCTACTGTATGTCCGTTACTGTTGGTACGTACGAACGCTGGAACGACGAGAGGATGAGGGGTAGATAGTACGCGAGTCGGTCGATACGCGCCCCTTCGTCGCGACGGCAGTGTTCTAGCCTCCCAACCCTGATGTCCTACCCCTGTCGCTCCGATCTCTCTCTCTCTCTCTCTCTCTCTCTCTCTCACTCACTCACTCTCTCAGTTTCTCATCATAACCCGTCGGGACTTCTGCTTCGACCTCATCCTCAATGTCTTCGTGGTGCATACAGCGCTTAGAATCCTCGTTGATTCCCACGCAGCGAATCTGTCTAACACTTTATCGATCAAAAACGTATACGCGATTAGCCATTTTCAGCATGTGCTGTCTAACGTCAAGCTCTAATTCGGATAATTGACACATCGAGGATCGAGAACGCATTACCTGCGATCTTGATAGAACTTTCAACACGAATGTGGAACGGAAATACATATTTATCATGATTCGGCATTGTCAACATTGTCATTATGCTGTCAACCTACACTTCGTCTTCATGATTGCATACCTGCAAATGCATTTCGCCCTCATTGATAACAGAATTCCAGCGTGTACATTCTCATTTGCATTAGTTACATATATTTGGTAACACCAGCATGTCTAGCATTGGCAAAGCGATTAATGTGTGTTATTACATAATTTTCAGTTGCAAAAGATCTGTAGTCTTTGCCTCACTTGATACTTTTACAGATTGTACCAATAGTTTTGTCAGTTTACTGAGAGAAAAATATATATATTGCAATTATTATAGTTTAATTATAAACTTAGTCATTTTCGATTCAACTATAAATGTACATTTTTGATAGAGCTATAAATATAATTATTATTACTTTATAGCAGTAATTATAAAATAAAATTAAAGCAAATGTAAGGTTCATTTGCAAAACAAAATAAGAAAGAATAGTGATCAAAACGAGCAATAATGGATGTTATGAAATAACAATAAATAAAATAATTTAATCTATAAGAAAATACATGTAAAAGAACGTTTCAATATTACTTATAACGAATTTTTAAATTTAAAAGGGTACCTACTACGCACTATAAGGTCAGGTAAAGCTCGTAATTTGTTATCAAATATTCAAGTTGAATAATGCTAATTAAATGTTTGGTTAATATAATTAAAAATTATTTTACTTTCTCAAATATTGTATTTAGTAAGTATTATCTAACGATTATTATTTGATAATATTAAATATTTATAAAAGTAAAATCATTTTTGATTATATCAGTCAAACATTTAATTGGCATTATTTCACTAAATATTTGTGGTAGCTGTTATCAAATTCTTTTTTTCAGTGCATGCAATTATAGTCACCAATATCAAATATTGTTCTCTCAAATTACGAAAATGAAAAACATCGCTGTTTTGTTAAATTTCGCACGCTCGATTGTTCGATTGTTCATTTCAGCTATCGACACGAATTTTAGGGTCTTTGCACTTTATAGAGTCTGAAATCCTGATACGCCTTACGAATATATTGTATATTCGCTCCCAAGTGTCCTATGCACTCAGCGCCGATCGTGTGCGTCGTATGCTAAACACCCCGAATGTCCTCCATGTCATCCCTCGATACGCCCCGCCGTACACGACATGTATAAAGTTTTACAATACTCCAAACGTACGCTCGGTGTATTGATCCGTTCTGTCGAGCTTTCGAATAAAGCCACCAATGGATATACACTCATAATTACGTAATAACAAAAAAGCTGTGCAATCGTTGCGACTCCCGTAAGCTATCGTTACTAATTTTTTTCTTTTAATGTGATTCTTCGTAATCACGAGAGTTTTGTGACTCACGTCTCGTTTTCCGTTCATCTGTTTTTTTTTTACATTACGATGTGATATATATTTCGGTGTCTTTTATTTACTGAGAGAAAAGGGTATTTGTTTGGTATTTATGATCATAATTGCATGGTAAAATAATTATGTTTTAGGATTATTTCATTTTTTAATCATTATTACTGTTAACATAATAATTGTAATTATAGTTCTGTACATAAAAAAGATCTATAAAATTATTCTCACAAATGATAAAATATATAAAATTGTAAAACTATTCTTTTTAATATGTAGCACTATAAATCTAATTATTACTAACATTATAGCAGAAATAACTATAAAAATGTTTCTAACCATATTATTTTATCATACAATTATAGTTATGAATACTAAAAACTTTTCTCTCAATGTTTAAGTCTGTACTTTTTCGACGAATATATCTTAATACACCGTCCACAATACCGTTTGTAAACAACAGATACAAAAAGAAAATTGTGTACTTTGTGACTTCTATATGTTCCCTCTCTTACTTTTATCAAATCTCTCGAGAGTTCTCTCTAGAGTCCGATGTTGCAGTAGAGAATGTTGCAGTACATTCTCCTATTATCGATTCATCTTCATTAGCAACTTTACGTTCCTCAAAGTCTCATTTGTAATTTTACGACCATTTAACACTTCGAGAGAAGTTGTCGCGATACTTCGTTTGCAGGCGCACTCCTTTCGTAGTCGCAATCAAGCGAATATATATATATATATATATATATATATATATATATATATATACATACCGGTGTACCGCGTGTCATATACAAAAGTTTCGCTCGTGAACTTTTTAATATATCATATGACTTCATGCGGGTCTGTTTGTGCAGCGCGGATGTAATTTAACAGCGAAACTCGTTCATACACTTCTATACTTCGGCCACAGGGATATGAGAGGTGAGTCATGCAAAATCGAGCAATCAAAAAATCTGTTTCGGCAATTTATTATTTACACTCGCTCGTGATGTATCGTGAAATTTATATCCAGAAGACAATGAACGAAACGACGACGTAGCAAAAACGACGAAGTAATTTGCTGGCAATGCGGTTGAATCGCCACGTTCGTTCAAGAACGACGAATATTTTCCAATCACGGACGAACTTTATTAACGTTCCCGCAGAGACAAAATCCTTCGCGAGAATAGACCATTACGTTCGCGCAGAAATTTCCTCTTCGGCCTTTTACTTCTGATCGTAATCTGCGAATTCGAGAAGAGAGGAATGGCGCGGGCGGAGAAGAACGACAGGCGCGACCGAGAGATTGGAGTAATGCCGACCCCGGTTTTCTACTTGCTGGAAATTCTATCTTACAGTTAGATTGGTTGTTTGCCTGCTTTTCTCACGGTCGACTTTTAAACAGATTCCGGGTGACCGTAACTTCGTATCGATTCTTTCCCCACGTCGTCTCTTTTATATTTTACTGTCTTTTTCTTCTCCCGTCCGTTCTCACCGTCGGCTATATCTTTTTAGTCGGTCCTCGCTTGTCATGACTCTTCTCTTTCTCTCCCCGCAATGTCAATACGGCTTACAATCGGATTAGTGTTTTATCCGAGAGTTACGATTGCCGTTGGACTAGCGAGCCGCAAATGCGGATGTTACCGAAAGAGAAAGAGAAAGAGAGAAAATTACGTCAAAGAATAGAAGTTCCGGGCAAGAGAGACTGTTTCCGTGCCACAATGTGATCTTACTTCATCCACTTCGGCGGAAAAACGAGAGTATGAGCTTCACACGGCAGTTATTACTTCAAGAAAAGTATGGCGCCGACGTAAAGTACGTCGAGAAGATAATAATAATGATAATAATAATAAATACATTTTCAACACTTTGCAAGATTCCAGAAATAACGAATGCAATACGTTACGTATATTCAGATATACGGATATGCGAAAATAAAATATTATCCTGTTTAATCAATAGTTTTTAATTTATTCTCTTTCCTATAAACAAGTATTTAATGAATATTTTCCATAATAAAGAAATGTGAGACAAGATATTATCCCCGTCATAATTTACTTATATTAACGTGCTGCGCAAACATTTTTAATATCTTCTTTCCCTATGCGAGGTAATTTTTTGCTGAGTAATTGCAAATTTTTTCTTTATGACACACGTATATTTATGTTATAAACATGAGAAAGGAAAAGAGCTGGCCTCTTTGAATATGTTGGAACTGTTTCTAAACAATCGCCCATTTTACATATTATTCAAATGTAAATGACTTTCCTTATTACGATCTTAGGCGATTAACATTCTTGATGATACGGCGGACATGTTTCACGTGGTGAACGGCGACTTGGGCTTGAGCGACATCAATTATGCGTGTGGTTTATTGCCTAGACTTAATCCACCTTATATTAAACTCGGTCTATCAGACAGAAGTTTTGACGCACGCATTGTCTTAACTTTATGTCGTATTGCGGTGTTAAGCCGATTGGGAACTCCTGCCGTAATACGAGTTGCTCGTTTGCAGTACCATTACAATAATTGTGCGCTGCCTAAGCCATTAAGCCACTTGCGCCGAAATCAAGGGAGTTGGTACCAATTAGTGGAAAATATGTGCTGAATATGCAGAGAACGAACTCATTACATTATTATTATTTTAAGCTGTTTCAATACTAAATAAATGTTATTCAATATTCAACTTCATTTAGCACCATATTTAAACTCTCTATTTAAATCGGATTTGTTATCACATCGTCAGACACAGGCAGTATTCATATATTGTATTCTTTCTATATTGTTACTCTTAAATTTGAATTAGTGAATACTCACTGATTACCCAGTGGCAATTGGATAATCAGTGAAACTAAAAAAGAAAGTTTGAGTATCATATATAAATAAATATACCGATATTTGTATGTTAATTTCAATCCTCCAATACTATATTTATTGAATTTATGCAGTAAAACAAGGTTAGTTAAATTACGTAATAAAGATTAGGGACCTTACGTTTCATTCACTGATTACCAGTGGCACTGATATCAATAATTATCCATTGATTTAAATTTAGAGAATATATATAATATATAACGATGTTTTTAAAGTTTTAATTTTCAGAGAGCCATTTTCAATAGATAAAAATTTACGAACCGCATAATGTTTGTATCGTTAGCACATAAAATAGAAAATATGATCTTGTGTTTTTAACTATGAGTCAGCAAGCCGCAAAAAATTCGCAAGTAGACCGCATACAGTTTGCGGTACAGGTTGCGTATCACTGATGTGATAGGAGAAAACAATTTTTGATATTTGTAACTATACTTACGTATTATTATAATTATGACTTTGTTACTGCTATATAATCTTAATAATAATGACTATGCGTATAGTTCTATCAATATATATATATATATATATATATATATATATATATATATATATATATATATATAGTTGGTAACTTCTGAAAAAAATGCTTAAAATTTTATAATCACAGTGTAATTATTATAATTCAATTATAATTTATAGTCATTTTTGGGATAATCATATAAATATTTATTGACAGAATTAAGGTAAAACGAATTACAGGAAATATGCTTCACATTTTGTTTTTTTTTTAATAAAATGTATCTATAATAAAAATATTTGTTATCAGCTTGATTAATAAAAAGCAATGATTAATTTAGTATGTAACAATTGTTTTATTGCAATTTTTAATCTAGACAGTATAGACAAATTATTCGATAAAGTTGCAATTTTTTGAATATTTATTTATTTTTTAATTTAATATTTTTATTGCAATCTATCTGGGAGGGAAACATTTAGCAGTAAGTTGGACATATTTAAGTAGAGCGGACAAACAGGATTCATTAACCTAATCGTATTACTGAAAAGTTCATGTCACATTGTATATATAGAAGTCTGGATTAATTTTTAGGTTACTAGATCAGAGATATTTTCCATTGAATTTTCCGTTTTATCCTAAGTACATACAATTATTATCACTAAAGTTATAGCAGTAATAATAATTATAATTATAGTAACATGTAATCATAGTTACAGATACCTAAAAATTTTCTTTCAGTGTATTAGAGATGCTAACACGATTAATGATGCGTAAGGTTTATCCTTATCATCTTGAAAAGCCGCAACGACTGAAAGCTTCCTGATGCTTTACAACGGAAATCGGTGCAAGCCATTAATTCGCGACGATCTCAGCCTTTGTATGCGTTTCCGAAAACTTCCCTTTATTACTGATAAGAAGGATAAGAACATGATTTGCGATATCATCGTGGCGCGCAAACTGGATACACTGCATGATGTCACTGAGCAATTGCATACCGCAGAAGATAGAATACGACTCGCATCTCATTCCTTTTTACATCGCTACTGTCGTCAGATTGAATTTCTCGTTTGTTCGCTTCTCCGATTTCTAGCCGTTACGCAAACGTTTTTCACGTAACAAGCGCTCTTACACTCGTCTGTTGATTTATTAGCGATCGCCAAACGTGTTTTCCGTAGCGATTATGCGAACGTGTACTATTTATCGCGTCGTAACCGAGAGAATCTAGCGGAATACAATTACTTTTCTCTCATTGTAGCGAAGGCAACAGTCGGTGTAACTGAACTCACGAAAGATTTCAAATAACGTCTGGGGATAACGAGAAGGATAATCATTCACTCGCGATATTGAAACGTCGGAGAGATCGCGACGATTTCCATGGAGGACTCTTGTATCGACCGTGTGCCCTTAGCCCGGCAAGGAAAATTAATTAGGCGAAACTCGCCGGATCGTTACAGGCTCAGACGGATAGAGTGGATGTAGTGCTCACCGGTTATCCTTTAATCACTTTTCTTTCCCTACAGCGCCAGATGACATCTTCATCCGCGCACGCTTCCTACTTTTTATCTCATTGTCAGTTTCTCGGTCTCTTTGTCGTCTGTACTCTCAGTCCTCTGTTACCATTGAAACACCCTTCCATCTCGTTCTCCTTTACGACATAGAGAATATTAACTCGCGATTGAAATTTTTCCGTAACGAAAACAAGCAGCGTTCGTCAAGTATTCGCCTTTCAACGTGAACGATTCTCAATGAGATGGAAATGAAGGCTGGCTTACCAAGACGCGACGACTTGAAATTAATCTATCGCGCTTCACAAATGCGAAATGACGGCAAATCATTAAATGACGAAAATACGTCGACTTGATTCAATTCACTGCCTCTCGTGAATTATCGATTTGGTCTGGAGAGAAAAATCGATTACACTTTGACTTTTTCTTAAAGTGCATATATTATACTTTGAAGATTTTTTTCGCACTGAACACGACGTCATTGACAGAATTTACATGACACGTCAAGATTTTTAGTAATTTGATGTGTAACATAGTAAATGGATGATTTTTGGCCTCCATTTCTTATTATAACTTATTTATAATCTTGTTGCGTAAATTCATTCAAAGAGAAAAAAAAGTAATTTTTTTTTATTGTATTAGATAATTATACAAAAATTATAATACTCAAACAACTATAACTTAATGAAAATAAGTCGTACTTATGAACTAAAATTTCTTTGAATGATTTTGAATTGTATTTTTAAATGTCGTAGACTTTATTTAGAAACAAGTTTTTGTTTTGTCGAAAAAAATTGTTAAAAATAGTAAAAAAGTCATTTTTGCTTCATTTTTCTCCAATTTATTTAAAGTGTTATGCAAATTCTGCTAACGTGGCAGCGTGCTTTGCAAAAAAAAATCTTCAAAATACGTACTATGACATTTCAAAGAGAATTTGGGCGTTTTTAGCAGTGTTACGAAAGTAGCTGAGTTGTTGCTCCGCAACCTGTTTTGTATTCATTAATTAAACATCAATTTGACCGGTTTTACGGGAATTTACGTGATCGAGAACTGAACTGCTGGAATTACCGAAATTGTCGATTGGAGAGCAAATGTCTTTTCAAGAAACGATTAAAAAAAAAAAGAAAGCGAGTGCAAAAAAAAAACATGAAAGAACACAAGAAATTGGGGCGATTGAAATGCACAATGGCGGTGTATTCGGTGAAATAAATTGCGCCCATCCCCTAGCGGTCTCGTTGCCTTTCTCTATTTTCTTCGATGCAGAGAGATTCGAGACTGCCGCTCTGCGTCGGTCTCTTATCAATTCAATCGCATAGATATTACGATCGTATCGCGTCTCATGCTCGCGAGAACTATATTCGAATTTTTCGCGATCCGATCAAAAGATGTTTACTATTTTAACATAAGGTTTTCCTCGCGATGTAGTTTTCAAAGATATCAAAGTGGATTGCGCTGCAGAGAAGGGACTCGTCGGACAGGAAGATGTTTTCCGAGCAAAATATTTACAGTTTCAATGTACGATATCGCCAAGGATTTGTCAACGTCGGAATCTTATATATTTTCCATCAATCCTGCGATGCTACTTTTGTGAGATTCAGATGGCGGCGTTCCGGAGATAGTTATATCCTTCTTAGCGAATCCTCGACAATGTAAGCTTCGTCGATGGGGTGCAGTACGCAAGATCTCTTCCAGACGTTCACAGGAAAGGCGGGCTCGCGAAGAACGAATATCATAGACGTTGCGTCAAGACAAATGGCTTTTCTCCCCCACATGTCTATCCATGCTATTGTTGTTACATGCGAGTGAAGGATATGCATTTCCTACGTACCTTTATCCTTTGAGCTGTTGGCTGTTTTGTATTCTGTTTTGCATTCATTAACTAAACGCCAATTTCACCAGTTTTACTGGAATCGGGAGCTTCGTTACGATATGACAAAATCCATATTCACTAAAAAAGTCTGTACTAATAATAATCAAGCCTAGATGATAGTTAATAAAGCTTTGCACTGATTGAGAAAAATTTCTGGCTGGATTAATTGGAATTCTAGTTGAAAATGAACGAATGAGAATTTCCTAGTTAAATCTATTAAAATTCTAGTTGAGAGATAATCGGAATTTTGATTGATATAATCAAAATCTTTGGTCATTTTCAATCAGATATTTTTCTCAGTGTGATGAAATAATTTCAAAAGGAAATGTTCAGTTAATACAACCGAAACTAAATACTAATTTGATTTTTCTAAATATTACCTTACTTTTCTAATTATTATCAAATAGTTATTATGTTTGACAATATTTATTAAATATTACACCAATAACAAGATACATTTGATAGCTATTGCCAGACTTTTTTTCAATTAAGTGAAAATTAATCAATAAATGTTCAATGCAAATAAATAAAGAGGCCATGCTCGGTCAAGGCAGGTTTCTGTGGCTAATAACATTTTTGCATAAATTTTATAATTTCCAGTTCAATTATTAAGCTAATTACTAAGACTCACTCCGATCGAACATGGCTCTCTTCGCTTATTTGTATTTTTTTCAATGTTCACAAATAATAATGTCCACGAAAGTAAAAGTACATAAAAACGGAAAATTATGTTGATATACTGAGAAACCTAGACGTTAAGAATAATCGACTTCTTTCGATCGCGTCGAAATGGTTTATTCTGTGGAGAGCCATGTCGATCGGTTGCATTTGAGACTCCTTCTTTTTGCTACAAGTTTTCCCACCTTGCTCGCTCCTCTCTGAAGCCGGAGTTCCTCACTTCACAAGCTTGTTCTAACGCAGGCACTCTTCTAGCAGCTATTACTGCGTTCGTCTTATTTATTTTCTCGGCAGCCTGTTCTCAATTTTCCTACTGCGCTCAACCCAGCACGATGAACGACAGGTCGAGTTTTCCCATTAAAATTGAACGTCTTCCGGGCGACAGAGTGGCATCGCGCGATTGCGGTGATGGTATTTTCATCGTGGTGGCGCGAGGTAATCTCTTGCTATCGGATGCTGTATTGTTATGATGTACCTTGGCGGAAAACCGGGGACGACGAAAAAAGGGGACAGGAAAAATGCCTTTCCGTATCGAGAAAATGATTCACTTTGTCGGTCACACACTCCTGCATGAGACTATATAGTGAAAGTTTAAACATTTTGCTATTTGCTGCAGCTGTAGATCTTCTAGTTTGTTTGTTTTCCTAATATTTGCGACTCTCATTCTCATTTCTTTTTGAAAATAATCCTTAAGTGTAACGTGTAAAGTTTGTAAAACATAGCTGACTAAAAAACTTGAAACAAGAAAATCACACGACATTTAAGTTTGCTTATATAAAAATGTGACGTTTTGACATTTTCATTAATGTCAATTGGCTGACTGTGTTCCCAAACGCATGAACGCGCTCTATTTTGTAATGTTAAAACACATTGTGCAGCTTATTTATCCAATTAATTGAAATAGGATAAAATAAAGCTTCGAACGTGAATTATAATCATAATAGGATTATACCGTGACACAATTATTATATTTGTCGTATTATACTATCATCGATTAAATTCATCACATTTATCACGAATTCTCTAATTTATCTAATTTATCTAATTCGCAATATACGGATGCAAAATATTATCCGGATATCACATAATAGTTTCCAATCGAATATCATATCACAATACGTTATTAATTTAATATTTATAGTATTTTTTCTTTTATTAAATATTTCAATTATTTTATTAAAAAATAAAAAAGAACTGGATGGAAGTACAGCGCAGTAAGGGAGTGATCGCAAATGATACGTAAATGAACGATCAATAAATAATCACAAATTTAATAAATATTAAGTTCAAACAATAAACAATAAAAAATTAATTTTCAGTTTTGGTTGTTCAACATTAGTTAAAAGTGTCAAAAAATCAGCTAAAAAGCTAATAAGAGTTCAAATACCAGCTAAAAAATTTTACGTACAAATCAAGGCTAACACAAATTAAATAACTTTCGAACAAATAAGAGAATTGTGTTTAAATTTGACAAATATACAGACATAATAATAAAATAATTTACATATGACTGTTTTTATATTTTTGGTAATGTTATGAGATGTAAATCTTCAATTAATTCTAATTAATATATAACTACACTGTTAAAAATAAAATTTTAATTTTAACGTTTTTGCCTGTCTTAGAAAAATTTATATAAGTCTTTAAGTTAAAATTAATTATTTTATTTTTAAACAAAGCATACAAATAATATTATCATCATCTGTCAAATTACAATATTGCTTCTCTGCTTCGATTTTCGATCATTGGAAACAATGATATTTCATTTCGCTTTTCACTGTCTCATATCTTATGTACAATATTCCATAATACAATGATAAAACTATGACGGAAGCGTTGAATATGAAGAGGAAGAATATCGCGTTTCTTATGTGTATCCCGCGCATCCTACGTTCGGCAACTTTTCCTGTATTAAATTTTCGAGTTTGCAAAGTTTTATCTTCGCGAATGGGGGAACGAAGCCACGGTCCCCATCATCGACTGCGCGATCCGACGCTAAGAGGCACGTCTTAGGAGGAGTTAAAGCGCGTAATTTCACTATTCTTCGTAAAGGATCCAACTGCGGGATCGTAAAAATTTCCCATAACTTTACGCGTGCGCGTGTAATCTCGCAAAATGAAATGCAAAAAATTTAAGTTACCGCAGCGCGCCCCGTCACGCTTGTATCGGACGAATGCGAGGCGTCCCGACGCCACATGTACATGTATTCGGAAAGTATAATCCACCCCGGCATGCATCTGTATGCATCGGGCAATGTAATCTGTGATGAATTGTATTCATGGGAACAATATAGCTCGCGCGGGCACGAAGTTGCGATATGAGCTGACGTCGCTCCGCGCGGCCGGCTTGCAAAAACATTAGCGCGCGATACACGATATTTCGGCCTTTGCAACATTTTCAGCGGTGCTGCTGCGCTTCCCGACCGTATCTGACTTTTATTACGGAAAATGGATTGCCCCTATTCTTCACGTTCTTTATATTTCGTTCTGATTTAATTAAAACAGACACTCGCGCACATGCGCCGGTATTAAAAAAAATAGATGATAAAAACAGTTGTACGAGTACTCTTGCAACTGTTTTTGTTTATCTTTAAACAATTTTACAAGCTGGATAATCCATTTGTAAAAATATCTATTTGTAAAAATTTTATGAGATTATTAATCCATTTGTAAAAATATTTTAAAACACATTACGGTAGATTAACAAAATGCTTGCGAATATAATATTTTGTTATTCTCGTAAGAGAATGCTGGAACGACAGCCGAACTCCACACAATGGAATAGTCTGTTTTATCGATTAAATGCGGTCTACATATATAAGGTTTTAATTATTTTAAGTATATATATATATTATATATATATATATATATATATATATATATAGAGAGAGAGAGAGAGAGAGAGAGAGAATAAAATTAAAAGTATCTATCTATTTGGAGTAATATATAAGAATATTTTATAAAATTTTTAGTTTATGAATTTAAAGCTTACAAGAGAAATGAATATAAAAATACAATCTAAATGTACGAAGGTAGGTATACATATACTTAAATCTTTTACACTTATTTCTCTTGTTAGTTTAAAAAACTCAAAGTCTTATAATATTTTTATATGTTATTCTAGGGTAGATACTTTTAGTTTGATTATATATTCAGAATCATTTATATTATGTGAAGAAATATCCTAGGTAATAAGAAAACTTGTAATTAAAAAACTTTTTTAAAATTTTTCACAGTTCTGTATCTTCCTATATTTATTTATTTTTATTTTAGAAAAGAATTTCTTATTTTATATAAGGAAAACGAAAAAATAGAAAAGTTCTTTTGTCGTTAATATACTATTATACTTTGTTGTATTAAAAGACAGATGATAAAAATAGTTGTACAAGTACTCTTACAACCGTTTTATGCATTAAAAAAATTTAGACATGATCTATTCGTAAAAATATTTCGAAATACATTATCTGACGTTACGACAGACCGACCAGCGAAATATTTCGTTATTCTCGTATTTAAGTACCTAACGTTATCTCGTCAATACATACCGCTTTGTTGTGTGGCGGAGCAACAGAAAGGACAGTTACGGACGTTAGCGTTGTGATTTATATTATCGCGCTTTACTGCTTGCGTGGAGTACGAAAACGAAGCGTATGTTGTGTGCGTGCGTGCGTGCGTGTATGTGTGTTTGCGTCTGCACGGTAAACGAAATCCGGAGACGACGTAAGTGAAACAACTGCGTGGAACGATCCGTATGACAATGGACTCTACCTCTATCCGTAGGTAGAGACCGCGTCAAAAGCGTGACGTGACGTGACCATGCACCACTGTGTCTGGCGTCATTGTTCGCGGATCTCTCTGCTCGACAGCGACACTTTTTGTTCAAACAAAACTCGCGAATCGCGAAGAACTTCCTGTTCTGCAAATCATACGGCGTGATTATATTTGGCGAATCGTACTACAACGTGATTATGACACGAATATTACACGAGATCATTATAAAGTTTTTATTATTTGTATCTTGGGCATCGCGCTTATTTGATATGCGAGCATTTGAATTATCTATAGATAATGCAAATTTTTATGAGCGATATGTTTGAATGGTTTCGGGCGAACAAATGAATTCTTTCATTCATCGAATTTCGAAAAATTTATAAGCTGCGATATTAATTAAAAATATTAATCAAGTGATTCATCTAAAAATTAGTTCAATTTTAATTTGATATTTAAGTGAACATTAAAAAATATTAATTAAGTAAAAAGATTAATTAAATGACTTAAGGGAATTGTATTCGTTGCTGCATCGCTGCTTTTATAAAGTATATCTGTTTTTATAATGTGAAAGTTTAATAATACAAAATTCGGAACACTAATATTCATCAATGCGCTCATATCAAACTTAACGAGTTTTCCTATGGGTATTTCCAATTTCATCTCTAATGAAAGCAGATTATTGAAACTCGGTCGTTGGGAGAGAGAATTTCGTTTGTGTAATAAGCTCCTCTCGGTACTCAGATGCATGCTTGCATTAACAGTGGAAACGTAATGCCTTAATTTTGAAAAGGTTACAAGTATCCATTGAATAGATAGACGGCTCGTGCAAGAACTCTTAAACTCTATTCATCCATCTCGCTCTTTTCATACTCATCCTTTGTACTTCGTCTTTTCTGAGCATCTTCTTCTTCCTTCTTCACAGCCCGTTTATTTTCTGTTATCATAGATCGTTATGAGCTATCAATGCTATATCGGTGGTTGAATAAAGATTATTAGTACTTGAACTAGTAAATTTTTTTTGGTTTTTTTATCGTACGCAGGTTGTCTGCGTGTAAATTTATTATCTACTAACTGATTTTTATTGGAACACAAGTATTTTCGTGTGATATGAATATTATTTGCACACGTACAAGATATTTAAATTCAAATATAAAAAACATAATTTACGGTTTTATTTTTATTTTATTGTCCTAATTTTTAGAAACAATAAAAAAATGATAAATAAAAATATTTTTCGATAAAGCAAATGATTCTATTGTCGAAATTTTTGTAATTTCGCCAAAAAATAAAAGAGACACCACATGACGGATGTATTTTATTGTTTCTATAAAACCCTTAATGCAGTTAATGCCGATTACATGAGAGCTGTGTACCGTTGCGGTCACTTTAGACCGCAATGCATCTCAGTGAAACGCGCAGGTATTTTCGCTTGAGCATTGAATAACTAGCATGTTTGTCTCGCGGATTATTACGTAACATGTTAAGAGTAAATAGAATAGCACGAATGGTCTATCTTTTAATTATTTTGCAAACATATGTATATTATATGAAAATAAGATATTTTTGTTAGCAGAAATACACCGCGGCCGAAAAATAATCATATGAGTTTTACTATGACAAGTCAATGTTTACAATGATAACGTGAGATTACTCTTGATCGGACAATTTAATAGCAACGACGTTTGAGCTACCCAACGGTATAATGGATTAATCCACTTCAGTCGATATTGCTTCGGAATATAAACCGAAATGTAATTATTGGAAAGAGCATGTGGAAATTTGAAAAAGTAATGAATAGATCTATCATTCATTTCATGACAATTCAGCAACTATTATTGCACGTTGCTTTGTTATAAAGTGAATTTTTATTATTGATAAAACATAAGTGTGCGTATCATAATATAGAAACGTGAAGTAACGTTGAGGTGTTCCGACTGTTTCATTATCTAAATCTCGTATTTAATTCAGAAATAATCATCTGGAGTATTTTTACAATCTAACAATATTTTATTTTTTGTAAATATATAATTTTGTGATCAAATTCTGTGTTTTTAAAAGAAACCAATTTTTAAATCTACAACATTTTTGTAAAGGAGAGAAACATTAGATATCATTTCTCTTCGATCTATTGTAGTATCGTCTTATTTTTATAAATAATGTCCTAAGTAATAAATATTTCATAAGTGAGTCTAGAATCTCAACTGAACACAACACTTTGATAAATATATTCGTTAAGTTTTAAATTTAAATATTAATTAACAAAGTTATATAAAATGTAAATAGAAAAGTGATATAATATTATCATCTTCTCCTCTAATGATTTTAATTGAGGTGTAAAAATACCTCAGATAAATCATTTACATAAAAAAAATCAGATGATTACTGTCTTGTAGATCAGGGAGACAACATTAATATCTCCACGGGTGTTCCGTATCTCATTAACGTTTATTAATTACAGTACAAATTGATGGTTTCACTATCGCTCTCACTAATGATTACATTACTCTTGACACTGTCATTCTCGCTCTTTAACATTTTCTATTTGACGTTTTCTATTTTCTATTTGATTATAACGAATGTCCGGATAGCGATGTCGCCTAAGGGAACTCGAATGGATCGTTCTGAGACCTCTAAAGGTGCCTTCCGACTTATCCTGTCTTCTCGATAGATAAACTTGATCGATAACTTGTGACTATTCGGTCAGACTATTCGCGACGACGCTTAGGAGAAACCCTGAGTCGCAATCACCCACACACGTAAGATGAATTCATAATAATATTCCGTCTGGACAGGTATTGTTCGCACACGATCCGCACTCTGGCTTGATCACCGATCGAATGAATTCAACGCTGCCAGGACCTCCCACGAGTCCTCGATTTTTTCCCGGATTGATGGCTCTCCCAAATCATGGAGATCACGTTTTGGCGGCAACGGCATTTCGGGCAATAGCGGATTAAGAATCAGAAGCGTCGACAATTGTTTTTAACTATGCCGGGATTTCTTTCTGCTGAGATTCAAACTCTCCTGTCGTCTGTACACGTGTAAGCGCGCGCGTTATCCTTTGATTTTATCCGACCATGATTTCATATTATCGTGCACGACAATTTCTCGAGTCTTCTACGTAACAATTACTGGTGGCCTAATTAATGGTCGAGGAGTAATAAATACGTCATTTTATTTTATTGTTTTTCGGGAGAAAAACTATTTAAATAAATAAAAGAGATTAAAGAGCCGTGGGAAAAACTATTTAGTTCTAATCAAAATATTTCATTTTATCTTGTTATTTTTTGGGTGAGAAACTACGTTTTAATCAATATTGCCGAGAAAATATTTTTTTTCGTTCTAATGAAAATTAATCTCTCAAAGCATTAATCTCTGAAACCATTGAGTTCTTATTGCGAGATTTGAGTTAGCCAGTATTATCGGCGAAATCCGCAGAACTCGCTAACAAGTCCGATGTGGCTCTTCAAGCGTGAGCCTGTTACATCACGCTTCTCCATTGGAGACGCGATAAGCTGCCCGTAAACCAGCGCGCGGTCGAGAAGGACGTATCGCTGGACGAAGTTGGACGAGCCTCACAGGTGGTATTGGTAATTCGTAAGCTGAATTTCGTGTACGTCTCTATAGTCGTTCGGCTGCAAGTTTCACCAGCGTGGACTGATAAATTTTCGGAAAATCCCGGCTATTAGCCTGAAACTGGCGTTGAGCTGCACCCGTTACGTCGGGATAATTTGGCGTCACGTGAGAGCGATAGAGAAAGAGCAAGAACGTGTAAGAGAGATGACGGAAACTCCCTGAGGGCAAGAGAACCGACCAGAGAACTTGATGAGAGAGAGAGAGAGAGAGAGAGAGAGAGAGAGAGAGAGAGAGAGAGAGAGAAAGAAGAGACGAGAATCGAGAGAGAAAAGAGAACCGTCGAGTTCTTGTGAAAGCGTAGCTACTGGCGCCAAAAGCCAATGGGATTCTGCGGGTGGAATGCAACGAGAATCGTTCCTGGGCAACGGCCAGGAACGAAGGAGAGAATGAAATAATCCGGGGTGTTGCCGAAAGAGTGGAAGCGAGAGGAAGAAAAGGTAATGAAACGCGGTACATTTGGTAGAACTAGAGCGAAGTCTACGTGGGCCAAAATCATCGTTACGAGACGGAATCTGAAAAGTGCTCCTGAGAATTAACTCGCTCGCTAATATCTATATAATTCGTTTTGGTTATAATTGGACCGTAAAGGTCCAATTTTTAATGTATCTGATTTTTCGCACGTACATCGTCGGTTCAGTGAATTCACAATCTGTTAATTACACATTAAGAGACACTAATTGATAGAAATAGATAACCGCTAGCTGAACTCGAGAAAGGAAGGGGGCGGAAGAGATAAAAGTGTTTACATTGTAGGATAAGTCCTTTAAGAACATAAAAATAACAAGTACAAAGAAAGTAAAACAGAAAAATGGTAACAAAATAATAATACAAAAACAGAGAGAAAGATAAAAACATTTATTAAATTTTCTAGAGCAAACCCTCTAAGAACATAAAATAACAAGTAAAAAAAACGAAAAAGAAAAAATGGTACTGAAATAATACAAAATAAAAATAGAAAGAGAGAGGGAGATAAGACATTTATTAAAAATATTTTAGAGTAAACTCTCTAATAAGAACATAAAAATGACAAATAAAAAAGCAAATGAAAAAGAAAAATGGCAACTAATAATAAAAACAAAGAGAGGGAGGGAGGGGAGGAGGGAGAGAGAGAGAGAGAGAGAGAGAGAGAATGAGAAAGGTACCATCGTTGTACTTGAAGTGCACAAGAAACGTATTCCGTTTTGCACGGAATTCTATTCGATAACGTGCGTATGTTCAAAACTCCTTCGTGCCTGCACTCCGTGATGCACTTCGTCTATTTATTCGAGCATGCTTTAGTTCATTCGCAGCCGATGCTGCCGCTATTGCGGAATAACTGCACGCGACGCGAGCCGCAAGATCGATCACATTGAGAGAGACGGGATTTCGGTTTTCGTACTTTATTTCGTCGTGCGATCCGGAATTTTATATTATCTCGTTATACTTCAGGATATGATTTATTATCATTAAAGATTGAAATGCATTTAAGAATGCGATTCTAACAGGGAAAAATTCAATGTCTTATCATTATCTTGTTAACTTTTTATTCCCAAATTATTTAACAGTTACAAAAATATTTGTTTTATATATATATATTACATAATAAATAAAATTTGTACAATTTTTTAACATTTAAGGAACTACGAAGATTTTTTTTGTTATTTTTGTTGTACTATGGATAATAATTCGTATTGCAAAGTTATCATAGGGGAGAGTGGGAGAATTAGCCAAATATAGCGTAAACGTGAATATACAGTATATTACGTAATATTACAGTATATTAGAATAGTATTAACCACTTACTTGTCGCATTCAGTGATATCCACTTATAATGCCACTATAATACATTATCATGGAACGCACGCGCTGTTTAAGAGCTAAATATCATTATATTTTTTCAATGATGTAAGGGAGAACAGGGAAATTGCAAATACTTAAGAAAAATATTAAATAAAGTCTACAATTATTTATCAATTATAAAAGTTTTTATTCGGCAATAGTTTTTGTTTAAAATTATAATTCATATTGATATGTTTCAATATTCATTATTGTAAACTAAATTCAAGACCTGAAGTATCTTTTGAATATAATTGATAAATAATGATCGGTTTTTTATGTAACTTTTCTCTTAAATATTTAATTATCCCATTCTCCTCTTTATGAAAAAAACTTTTTTTAATTCTTTGATAAATCTATCTAAAATATATCAAAGAAATTGTTATTTTTCTTTTGTATATATGATAATTACTTTTATCGTAACACACGCCGAATGAAAGACGATAATATTGTAAGTTACTGGAAGTTTTTAAATATATGTTCTGACAATAATAGTTCCCGAAGTGCTTGTAGCAATAAAAAAACATGAACATCTTATTGACAACAAAATGTCCTATTTTATTTTTCAAAGTCCCCCATGACATCAAGACATTTCATATATTTTTGATACAAGTTTAAAAATATCTTTTAAAGTCCGTAATTGAAATGCTATTTAGAATATCATCATATTCTTTTAAATATCTTGAAAATGTTTATCTTTCGTGATATTTTGGAGCTTTGAAAGCAGCATGAAATTTGAAAAAAGCAGTTTTAGCAAACAAAAGGTGAGTAATTAATCTCAACAAATCTTTTCTTATCCAAAAAAGTTGCATGATCATGTTTCTACGCGCAAGGAAATCGCCGATTTTTATCAAGAAAGGAGTTTTTAAAAGATTAGCCATCTTATTAGATCTCTTTTCGAATTTCATGCTGTTTTCAAAAATCAAAAACATCTAGAAAGGTAAACATTTTCAAGACATCAGAGGAACATGATGAGTGTTCTGAATAGCATTCCAACCATGGATTTTCAAAAAAGTTTTAGACTTTAAGAAGTCTTTGTATCAAAGATATAAAATGTATTGAAGTAATGAGAGACTTTATTAAAAGATAAAATATAATAATTTGTTGTCTAAGATATTTTCGTGTTTTTTATTACTGTAATCCGGTAACTGTATTGTCGTTATATTATATGACAAAATACGTGCTATCTATACAAGTGTAAAATATTTGCACGACCACCTTCTCCTTTAGTGATTTTAATTGATGTGTAAAAATATCTCAGATAAATCGTTTACATAAAAAAATCAAGTAATTACTGGTGGCCTAGTTAATCGCTGGGGAGTAATAAATACGTCATTTTATTTTAAAATATTTACACTTGTATAGATAGCACGTATTTTGCCATACAGTACAGACGACAATAAAGTATTATGTAAGACTATATTTATATATATATAAATATTTATATAATAATTAATATATATTTAGATATGAGAATCTAGTAATGTGTTTCTATTTTAATAATAAAAGTAACAATAAAAGAGTTAAAACCTGTTTATTTCAGAATATTTTTAAAATAAATACTTCAAAGCAGAAAATTGCAAATTTTTTTGTTATTTACTATCTTTTATCGAATCCATTTCTTATCTCTCTTTTTATTTAAAAAATAGAATCTGAAATCACATTTCAATTCTGATTTTTAATATTTTTTTTCCACAAAAATTTTAATTAAATTCTGCTATATGCAACACAAATGTATTAGTTTTCAATACTACTAGTCGTAACTACATTACTATTGTATCAAAATAGTTCATCGACAAAAATAGTTACACTGTACGTAAAACTCTTGTGTCTACAGCGTATTTACCATTAATTTTCACTGCGTCACCGATGACAGAAAGCAATGCATTTTACGAAGTTCATTCGTAAAAGAAAAGTAAAAATTGATTTTACGACCGGTCTCCGCTCGCGCCACAGGCACGTCATATCGTTATTCTTTCATATCGACGTGTGGCGTTGATGGACGCTGATTTAATCCCTAAAGCCTCTGTGGTAGAATTGTCTTGCACGTGAATACTATGTATATTCCTACAAATTATTTTTTTTTTAGCTCTTCTCTTTTCATTCCTTTTTTGTACACCGAGATGATTATTAGATATCAAAATATCGTTAATTCTTTATATTTGAAACAAGAAACAAGAAACGATATCTATTCTGTCCTAGACTCGTTAAAGAACGTTAGCAAATGTATTATTAATACGTAGTCTATACCTATACCTAGAAGTTACTCTACCGAAGGAAGCTTTGCATTTTATATTTAAACTGCATCATTGGGGAAATGGTTTGTATGTAAATCCGTCTATTTTCCGTTCGACCATTTGAATTCATGCTTAGTGAGATAACTTTTCTGACATACATGCATCATCAGACATTTATGCATTGTAGCAAAATCCTCATGTTCTATTGAGTATTCTCTCATCTTTTATCCATTTGAAAATCATGAAGTATTCAATAGTTTTCTTTTTCATTGAAGTAAAAGCGAAACTTCGTTAGGTTGAAATTGTTCTATTTTAGCGGCAATCTCTTCCTTGTCATCCACGTCGTAATTCTTCTCTAAAGGTGTGGATATATTCGATAAAACATATCTCTCCTTTGCCAAGTAATCGATTGACCTTAAATCTTTCACTAACCTTGTCTCTTACACCGCGGAATCGATTCCAAACGAAAGAAATAGATTTTCGACGTTGTCTTGTGTGATGCTGATAATTATTTTCGTACTCATTGACATATAGTACTGGACAGAGCATAGCATCCAGACGATTTTAGTAAACGTAAAAAGAGAAGACAGATGTGGGTAGTAGCGACTCGTGTAAATTAAAAGGTTCGTGTAAATTCATGAAACATTTAATTAATTTTATTTATATGTGAAGTGAAAGAGAAAGAGAGAGAGAGAGAGAGAGAGAGAGAGAGAGAGAGAGAGAGAGAGAGAGAGAGAGAGAGAGAGAGAGAGAGAAATTTAGTGTTATTTTTATATAAAATACACATATTTATTAATTTTATATTTTAACAAAATTCGACCAATAGGACAATAGTAGAAAGAGTATTTATATATTAACTTATCTCTTTTTTTTAGGTTTATCAGATGAAAGATTAAAGAAATTTCGTTGCATGCTCCAGTACTGTATGTCGGTGTTCGTATCCATTTCTTTCCTGTGCTTCTGTATTTCTTGCAAATGTACTAACACGAAACGAATGCACGTAAGTGCAACTGTGTTTCAAAAGTTTCGTTCCGAGAAAAGCAGATCGTCTTTAAAGCAGATTGCATAATAAGCTTGTCAATCTTATTTCGAGAACATGTATTAAGTTATATTCTTTAATGAGTCCAATTGCATATCAGATCTTTTGAACTGCTGCAGATTATAGCATATTTCTATATATACATGAGATAAAGAGAACGAGATGTACGAATAACGTAGTTCGTTGAGAATACGGAAATGACGTCTCGATGGAATTGTACTCTCCTGTCAGAGATATGTGTTCTTATATTTGTTAAATCCACGGGAAAACTGCACTGAGGGCTCTCTATCGCGGGAATGTAGTCAGCAACAAGTAGGACAGACTCCTCTCCTTCGAGTGCTTTGTGCAATACATTTTATCGCAATTATAATTATGCTGAAGATAAAAGCGCGAACATTGTTGTGAATCGGTGAAAAAAATCACAATAGAAGAAATGCCAATTACTATTGTAACCATTAAAGAGAAGTCGAAGTGGACCGAAACGTGACTTTATATAAGAGATCTTTTTTCGCTTTTATTCAGAGAAGGATATCTTTTTCTGCTTTAATTTCACAAGATATTTCATTACGTAAAAGATAATGGAATTCTGTATTTCATAATATTTCATTCACTACATGTGTATATAGCGTATATCATGTTGGTTCTACGATTTTATCTACGAAGACTCCAAGTAACTGACTGAACATTCTCCAATTATGAGTAGCGGTGTCCAAACCATATTCCAAACCAAGGATATTTCTAGCGAATTCCTGGCTAAACGGCAGTTGGCGGTGACACTTCGCGGTTACTCCATTTTTTATTTACCGTTCGGCGGGCATTTAGGCTAATTGCTGTTCCACCACGGTCAAAATGGTGTACCTCGCATCGACCTGTACGGATACTATGGATTGCGATTGTACGAGGGTAGATATATCCGATACAAGCGTATGCACTTGCACCATGTACTTCCCGCAGAGCGACCGATGGCGGCGGCGGAGCGTAATAGGGTGTCAACCCCCTCCTGTTGGAGTTGCAACGCTTGTTCGAGCACCACTCCCGTCTCGGTAGAATTATTTTCTTGCGCTCCAAAGATGTCTTTTGAAAGGGCGAACTTTCTGACAGCAGCAACCTAACTAAGGGACGAACTTTCACGGAGACAAGGCTTCCGAGGCACAACCCGCGCTTGAACCATATCGCCTCGTTTTACGAAGAGTGACGCCATTCTTTTTCCCCATCGGTAGAACCTTCCGTCTCGACAAAATTCCGTATGAAATCCCGAGAAATACCACGCTCACGGATATTCGAAATTCACGCGGATGGTAACTCGTATATGTCACGTAACGTTCGGAATTTTTCCAGTTTTACGATAAAAGTATGTATTGTAACTGTAATAAAAATTATTTTTTTCGACTCGATTCATGGATGAGATTGCTCGAATTTGTATTGTGCGATTATTTCATGTCAAATTAGTGTTGTCAAAGTTTATCTTTATGAAAAAGTCACGTCACGTTTATTGAGTTACGATTAAAACTGCAAGCTACAAACTATTTTTCATGTATGACATGTAAAGCGTTCTCGTAATGGTTGATACGGTAACGTTTATGTACATACGCATGAGTGATCGAAGGATATAACGAATTGCCATTTGGCATTCAGGTATATTGCGATCCGGTTAGCATGAACGAATTTTCTTTTTAATAGGAGAGCTGGACCGATCCGGCGGAAATATGTTTGTGGATTTTTCGCTTTAGTGTACAGACTGCTTTATGGGGTGGGCATTCCATGTATCGTCGACAAACGGTAGAAGTATAAAAATTTCAAATGTACAAATATCGATACATCGCACGTATTTCGATCTTGCATCGATTCGCACACATGTACATTCCTATGGCAACATCACAGACTATAATATGTATCGTGCTCGTGAATCTCTATAATGCTATCCGTAGTTACCGATGCATGCGATTCATATCAATGGCTCTTTTCCTATCACATTGAACGTCTTACGTCTGTTTACGAGCACTTTGCCCGTTCTTGAATCTCGTTAACTCGAATATTACTGTGGCGCTAATGTAGAGCCCGTCTTGCAATAAAGTTATGCCAGTATCTTGTATGCGCACGCTGCCCCGTAAGCGCTTCCGATCGCTTAACTTTTGATACATATACACATCTTACTAGCTAATGGATTTCACGCTTGCATTACTTCAGATCGATATACAGTTGGGTGAACGTATTGCTCCGGTTTGTGAACTGGAAATCTACGATGAGACGCGTTACAATGTGCTATTCTGTAATCGATGAAAAATCGCTTAACTTCTCATTATTTCAAAATGCTTTTATAAAGACGAAAAACATGAGGTCGAGATATTCCTACATTATATTAATTATATTATAAACGATAAGAAGGATCAAGCGTTAATGGATTAATATTTACATAAGAACATAATCTTGTTACGATTATAATTAAGATATAATTAAGATAATTTACTAACTTTTTCTGTTAAAGAAACTTACATAGTTTTACACTGTATAGTTCGCAAAGAAACGTTGCAAATAAACTTTATCTGCGACATTGTCCTCAGAATACGACATTAAATTTAGTTTTATTTCCGTGATAAAGCTGCAGGTAAAACCGAAAGATCCTCAGGCGACTCATTCCTTTCCGCGCTGTTCCGCCAAGAGGTACGAAGATGTAATTAGATTCATTAAAACTAACTCCACGAGGCTGCTCATAACCGTAATATTTTAGAGAGTGACGGTCCATTCTTCAGCAAGATTGAATTACATCGACATAAATAATTGAAAAGACACTGGACATTTATACTATTTTTAAGCCTGTATTATAGTATTACAATCGTTATTTTAATCATGTTTCAACAGCGTATCAAATGAAATGGTAACTATGAATGAAGTTTCGTATTTTCAGATGTGAATTGAAACATGTTCACTTTGACAGAGAGATTCGTTGGTATGTTTATTGACTCTCCTTAGGATTAGTATATAATATCATCTCGCTATTCTCATAACACGCTTCTATACAAAATTGGTCCTAATCAAGTACCTAGCCATTAAAATTAAAGATTATAAGTAACAAGCAAGACAGAGAAAAATCTATAAATATTAATAACTTAATTATAAAATAAAAATTAAAATAAATATTAACTTAAGTATTTAATAACTCATTAACTTAAATATTTAATAAATAAACTTAAGTATTTATTATAAATAGATACATATAATTATAATAATTTATTAACTATACTGAGCACTTTGCGCTTTTTCGGGATAAATGTTATCTTTTCAAATCCTTCTCATCACAAGATGTACTCATAGAAAGAAGGATGTAATATTAATTAATGTTCGAAAAATCAAGAAAACAAACTCGTCTTGTGTTAGTTATTATCGCTAATAATTATACTAATGTCTTTTGTAAAATATTGTAAATGTTACAATATATATTGTGAAATATATTTTGTTTAATATATTTCAAATTAACAAACAATTGATACGCCGTCATTAATTGAATCATTCGATTCGATAATTGGTATTACTTTGTATTCTGAATTTGAAAATAATAGACAATAATTTTCATTTAGTATCACTTTAACTCTTTTAGAATAATATGAATCGCGCCAAATTTTATTAAATAAAAACTTATTGGTTGAATACGATAATTATCCTTGTGCAAAAGAACATTAATTAAGATATTAATTAAGTTAATTATTACGGAGTAGACTCTGAAAAGGAACAATTTAATAGCGAAATATGAGTGAGAGAAGTACTACTGATTTGAATTTAATTAGAAAACGTTTGGAGAATCCAGTTTCCACTGATCGGATACAATTCAATTGATTCTGGTATATCGAATAATAGGGACCGAACAATAGATTCCTCGATTCGCTTTCCTTCTTCAACAAATGTTGCTTCCTGTCGCTTTATAGTACTAATGTAAACGATGATAGTACAATATTACCAGCGTAATAAGTCTTGATGAAAGTAGTGCTACCTCTGAGAAATTTATATCTGGACGAATCAATACCCTGAACTTTTTATATGGTTTACTTTTTATTAAGCGAAATGAAGACGATTGATTCTCAATTTATATCTACAAGTATTCTAGAACTTTCTATTGTTTACTTTTTTCGATCTATATAGACATTTATATAGACATTTATTCATATAATTTCGAAAATTAATATACTAATATATTTTATAAATAATTTAATAATATTCAAACTTATAAAATATTTTTAAATATTTTGTGGATACAAAATTATTAAATATTATAAAATTAATAAAAAATAAGACTGAGATAAAAAAGAATACAAAAATACATGTTTCACGTTTATGTAATTTTAGGAGAAAGTGGCCTAAATCGGACCATGTTCCAAATAGGACCTTTTTAATTTAAATGATGAATACGATTAAGCAGATTTGTTATTTATGTAAAGTCCTTGTAAGATACTGAATATGTAATAGCAGTTTGACAGTTTCTTTGTCATAACATTCAGTAGATGCAAATATGTATTTTCAGCCATCGCGTATTATGTGAAAATTTTTTATTTAAAGGATGTTAAAAATTTGAAAATTGATTAAGGATAATTAAAGAAAGTAGAATTTAAAATAAAAAATATCAAGTTGTTTTGTGCTTTTGCGGTTTATTGTAAAATTTGTTCCAAAGTTTGAAAGGACCCGTATCCAAATCCCTCTTTTTGAGTGTTCAAATCGAGCCTACAGTAGATAACTTATAGACCTACTTGGTTGTAGTACTGATCGGCCGATCAGATTTAGTCCAAGGAATTAAATTAGTAAAATATCATGAGTCATCAGACTTAGATTGAATTTTATTGATTTCAATTCTAATAATATAAACTGTCAATAATTTTTTTTCTGAATAAAATTTTTATTTGGCTGTCAAATTGCTCATTTTTACTCAATACTAACAAAAATACATTAAAATATTTTAAAATTCTATCTAAAAGTCGGATATAAATAGGAGTGTCCAGGTATTTGCACCAGGGGATAGTCCGATTTGGAACTATTAGTTCCAAAAAAAGTGTTTTTACATTTTCCATTATAGTTTAACACAGGTGAGAAATACATCAAAATGGTCTAAAGCAAAATTGAAGGGAATTAAATGATCTTTCCGACATCTTCAGTTTTACGATCAGACTTTATTTACGCCTTATAGAGAACAAAAACTGCAAATTCGATTTACCCCATTCTCTTCTAGTTCTCTAAGTATATGAATGCGATTTTAATTTATTTGAAGAGTATTTAAAATTTGTGGTATCATTTAATGCGATAGACTTTGTATGTAGCTGAGAAAAGTATTTGAACGCTTTTATTCAATGTATAAACTTGTCATCGTCGATCGAATATTTTCAGAATAATTTCATGCGACACTAAATACTGTATGTACAAAAGCGTAAGTGATATTATATTGCATAAACAATTCAACTACAGATTAAATATTGGAAACTCAATTGAATAGTATTGTGAACATATTGACATATAACATGAGTGTATAATTCTTGAATTTTAAGCCACGCTTTAAACGTGCGTTTGAAGGATTATGCAGATCTTTCAAAAGAACCGACATAACACATAAATAATCCGAGGAGAACAATATAAAATGTAATTTTTAACGAGAGTTTTCTCATCCAACAAAACATTCAGTATAAAATGTAATTTTTAACGAGAGTTTTCTCATCCAAATATTCAGATAGAATATAAGTTACATTCGATATTTTCTCATTTTATGATTTATTTTATGATCATCAAAATGATTGATTCAGTTGAGATGATAGCAACGAGAAATATATATTCTCAATATTGTATAATAAAATAAAAGTAACCTTCTAGTATAATTATAATTCTCTGTGGTAATCTAGTTACTCCAAATTAAAATAAACAGTGCATCTTGATTCGAATTATGCAGCTTGTCATATTCGTAAATGTGTCAGATATGGAATTCATTGTGTAAATTTCATGAATCCTAAACTTAGATTTTGAATTGAATTTTAAATAGGATTCTGCCTGAAGGGATTGCCATATTAATTGTAACAATATAAGTTTAGTTTTGCTATGATTTATTAGAGAATTATAACATCAATTAAGTGCGAAAGTTATTGGTTTAATATTTATATCACGTAAAATACATTCAGCGAGAAATAAAAGAGTTCTATGCGATCGATCTAATCGAGCGATAAATCAGTACACGTTTAATTTCTGGCTTTGACGTATTTTCCCTCAAGAGTTTTCTCAATAAACTGCATTTTAGTTTTCTCCGCAGCCTGCTGCTGTTTTGTTCCACTTGTGTTTCTCTCATGCTTACAACTACAATTACTGGCTAATGACTGGAATACGTGGAATCGATACTGGAAATATACAAGCCACACGGCGTACGAGCTGAATCACAATGTGCGCCTCTATATGTTTTGCCTCTAATTTTGACTATATTTGTTTATACAATTAACAGGCTAATACATCGAGCAAACAATTGTTTGCAGATCCTTCAGCGCTTTCCATTTACATATTAACGATGCGCTCTAATATATTTATATATTGGAAATATCAGAAAATGTGAATATGTTTGTATTTCATAGGATATAATATGTACACTCTAGGCTAAAAGTTTGAAAACATTTTTAAAAAATTGATATTTTTGAAATTACTTATTGAAATATCTATAATAAAATGTGTTTTTTAAACAATTTTTTACATCTAATAATTGTTACTGGATCTGAAGAATTATTGTTAAGAAAATACATTGTTATAAATATTTGAGTGAATCCAAAAATTAATTTTGAAAAATATTTTCAAAGTTTTGATTTAAATATATTACGTGTACAGATTGTACCATGGGAAAATGTTGAAACTAATTAGAATTAGCTGTTCAAATGTATAATTTAAAAAACAAAAATTGAGTTGAAAAAAGGAAAGTCTGTAATTTTTAATGCATATGAATAGAATTTAATAAAATGTTTGTAAGTTTATTTTCTTGGTACTTAGTAATAATCATATGTGAATATATTTATATATAAGTATAATTATCAGTTCTGATAATTCAAATTCAATTTCATTTGTCGGTTAGATACTAGTAGCATTATTATTAAATGATTAATTAATTTATTTATGAGATTATTATTTCAGTTCCATAACTGTGTTTCAAGTTCAAACCAACTCGATGCACAGTCTATAGAATTGATAATTGTACTTGTATATTCATATATGAATATTACTGAGCATCAAGATTCACTTTGACCGAAAATAGCTTTCTTTTTTTGTTTATATATTAGCCTGTTGATTATATGGTTAATTAATAATAGATGCAGTCAAAATTAGAGGTGAGATAACATAGAGGTACATTGTGAGATAACATAGCTGCATTGTGATTCGATTCATACGCTGCGCTGATCATACGTATTTCTAGTATATATATATATATCCAATGTATATATATATATATATCCAATGTATATATATATATATATATATATATATGCATATATATACATATATATTTATATATACACAGACTGTTCCAGAATGACCGCTAAATATTTCATGAGCTGGTAGAGACTAAACTGAGTCAAAAAATCTGTTCTGTAGCATTTTGCAATTTTCGCAATAATTAACAAGATATTAATTATTAGATATCGCCGAATATTGGTTTTTTTCAATAATTTTTTAACTCAAGTATTATCAACTTTACAGAAAAATAGCAAGTGACAAAAATCGTTTATTTTTTTCTCATAGACTTCTGAGAATTTTTTAAGAATTTTTCAGTACCGAATTTTCTCATGTTAGTAAAAATAGTTGTCAATAAGAAAATACAATACTAAAAAGTTGATAAAAAATTAAAAAAAAATTCTTTAGAGCTCTATTTAATTAGAGCTCTATTTTATTTTTAGAGAAGAAATAAACAATTTTTGTCTCTTGCTGCTTTTCTGCAAAGTTGATAATACTTGAGTAAAAAATTAATGAAAATCAATATTCAACAATTTTTTTTATTAATTAATATCTTATTATTATATTACTATTGACTTTTCGACTCAATTTAGTCTGCTCTATCAGCACATGAAATATTTGGCGGTCATTCTGGGACATCCTGTATATATTTTTTTCTAATAATTATAAATCAAACATTTTATATATTTATTATACATTTATTTATACATTTTTTAAAAAGATTTATGTATATATTTTGTAATTATAATTTAATTATTTCACACACACATATAAAAAATATTTATCGTAATCTCTAATGTGTTTAAACTGATGTAATGAGCAAAGTAGAGGTCTATGAGTATTATCAGTGTACAAACGTAGATACGAGACCGTTAGTTTCGATACTATTTAGTGTACTGCCACTTCCTGTTCGTATCTGAAAATGCTAAGGTACTGTACAGTGCGCGTGTATATATACCACCAAAGCACTAGAGGTAATAGGCTATAGGCTTCATAATAGCTTTGAGATTGTTGCATCTACGAAATTTCCCGGGGTTGGGCATGCACTTAAGCAGCGTGCAAGTATGCAGGTTATGTGAGGCGATACATTTTCAAAATCGTTTTATCAACATTATCTGTTCTCTACGCAAATTATGTGCAAGGTGCGACTCGTAAGAATAATGGAATTAATTATTGTAAAAGGAATTAATTATTGTAAATGGAATTAATTATTGTAAATGAAATTAATTATTATAAAACGTACTTCTTTTCTTTTTTTAATTCTCCAAATAATTTACAGCCCCTTTTAGACATTTAACACGATCTCAAAATGACTGACTTTTGACATTCAGTTTTAATTTTGGGAATAAAGAGAGATCAAGCAAGAAATAAAGAAAACTAAATTTGAAGAGGAGGGAAATTGCGGATGAACGAACTAAAGTGCTTTTTTAGCCAAAAATTCATGAACTAAAAACGTCAAACGAGTAGATGCATTATATAATATAAGATTCAATTTTCTGCAATTTTTGGATAAAATTATTGTATAGATCTTTATTATACAATTTTCTTCAGGAATGTTTCAGTACCTTAATATTGTTTCACAGTTTGCCCATTTGATATAACTTTTTTACAAATGATTTAACAAGAATCAATATTCTTCTTTATCATTTTTCTAACTAAAGATAACACATAGTTTAGAAATAACAATAAAACCAAAAACAAATTTAAAAATACTACTGAAGGTAAAAGAAAAATATATCTTTTGTGTCATTGTTATCATTCTTTTCTAATGTTATAGTATTTCAAAAATAATTTCATTATTTTCTCATGTCACATTTTGTATAGTATTGCATAATTATGATTATACATTATTTTATGCATAAAACAATTCTCTTGTAACTGCCAAAATTTTTTAAATAGCTATAATTATAAATCATTTTGAACTTTTAGTCCTTATATCAATTTTTAATATTAAATAAATTATTATATGTATGTTCTATTTTCTTAGTTATGAAATATTAAATTAGTCAAATTTGACGAAAAGCAGGACAGTGAGGCAATGTTGCATGTATTTTCTTTTACGTATGCCTTAATAGGCTTTTGTATGTGAATATGTTGTGGCACGTGAGCTCACACAGAATAATAAAATGATCCTGTTACTTTCTCTCTAAATTTCCTTTTTTTTTTAATCCCGCTTATAGTTCGCGACTAAGCTTTATAGATAAAAGTGATATTATTACACACGTTAATTAATAAAATTTTTCCAAGAAATCTCAATCTTCGTTACATTGTATTATTACGCTTTATGAATAAAGTTAAAAATTTGATCACATTAAATGCAATTATTATCTTTAACCTGAGGTGTTCACTGACACCTTAAAGACCTTGTTAGGGGAGTATGTAGCATCACATTTTCGCTGTTCTGCAAAGCGTTACAGCAGTAATATCTTAATTAACGCTGATGCCGCGTGAGATGTGAATTCCTTTCACAAGAATTTATCCTCCGCGACAAATCGCGCCGCTAAACTATGCTAGGCAACGTCTTGCGTCGGGCTATCGTTCGCCACGTCATGATAACCATCGTTTATGCATTAATCAAGTTTTCGATCAACAAGTTCTTGAGCAACTTGTTGCTGTCATGTGGTGGCTATTTTACGCGCCGGTAATTATAAATTATTAGACGTTTAACTATGTCTTAACTATACCTGATAATAAATAATAAAATTTTGTGTGAAATTTAATTTTCCACGTAGCGAGATGAGCAAGATGTTAAGACATGAGATCAGAGATAGTTTTAAACATAAAACAAGCACATACTTGAACTAGTATATTTCTGAGAGATATTTTCGATATACTATACGCTTTTCCCTACGGAACGATTTACGTTACAGTGCACAACTAAATCTAAATTTATTTTTCTTAAAACTAGATAAAAAAAGTACGTTGTGAAAAATTATATTTCTTCTATATTCAATTTTCTGCCTTTTATTTTAATATTAAATGATTAAAAAGAGGCAAAGTAAATAAGTACATTATAAAGTACGAGCACGTATAAAAGGCAGAGAACGAAAAAGCGAGAGGAGGTCAAAATGTAGCTCAGCGTGACAGAAGACCTAAAGTCAACCACGAGCGTGACTTATGGAGCGAACGAGGTCGCGACTTACTTACTTGCGTGTTCGTTGCTTTCATTGTCACCCTTTGCATGCAAATTGTAAACTGAGCAGCGTACATGTATCCGAATTAATCTCGAGGCATCGTCTATGCGAGAGATAGCTGGCATAATTGTGTCGTATCTTCATTTGATCCATGAAGGATTTCATTCTCAAGTTGAGATCATAAGCCATTATGCCCAAGTGCTCCTTCGATGCGAGAATCTCTCCTCTTCTCTGCTTTATCCATTCATCTTTCGTGTCCATCCCCTTCATGCATCTCTTATTGTTACACTATGTGACCATTCGGGTCAAATGTTCTCAATTTTATCTGATGTGGCTAACGTTAGCATCCCTTTCCGCGAGGGAAACAAGTTTTCTATCGTCTAGGCGAATGTTAAAAAGTTTTCCCGCCGAGCGATTCCCAAAGGATAGTAATCGATACGAATCCCTTTCCCGATAGCAATATTCAATGCAATAGATATCACTGTCAAACTAACATGACATACACACATTGTAATACAGTTTCTCTTTCCGATTTGTTTTAGGTAAGTCCGTATGCTGATGCTTTTGTTTGAAACTCAATTTTCATGGAACTACCTCGCTTATATGGTGAGTACTCAATGTAATGTCGAAAGTCGAGAATATTTTAATAAGCAGTGCGAAATTGGCATTTGCCAAATATTCTAACCGACTTCCTAACCATAACTACTTTCTAACAATAATAAAAAAGTTTGCAGAGTACGAATACGGAACTGGAAAGAAATAAATTCCGCGAAATCTATGTTTGAAAGTATCGCTATCATAGTCGCTAGTCATACATTCAGAACTGATTTACACGATACTTTTTTACCAGCAAGAAGCGAAGTAGAAAAGTAGCAGCTAAAAAAATATAATTCTACGGGAATAGTGGAGGAAATACGAAAACGAGATAAACGCGATACTATAATATTATATTGTAGTATATTAGGATAATGATTGAACCCGATTTGAGAAAATTTTGTAAAAATAATTAATTACAGTTATGGATTTTCTCTTAAAAAGTAACTAATTGCAGTTACAAATTACCAATTCTAAAAAGTAAAGAGTTGTTACTTTTTTATTAATTTTTTGTATTTTTTTTTGCTATTTTAACAAGAATTTTATGCATTTTTAACATTATTAAATTATTTTATTTTAATTATTAAGTAATTGATATGTTATATTATTTAGAATAAATAAACAAATAAAGTTAAAAAATAAAACAGATTCCGCATTGTTCTATGACGGTAGTACGAGAGAGAGAGAGAGAGAGAGAGAACACGAGTTTCATTTCTTTATATAATTACAATTTATATTGATTATATATAAATGTTAATTAGTAGTCTAAAACCAAATACTGTAATATTTTTTCAACAAAAACTTCTATTAATTGATAAATTATTGGCTTTATTTTATTTTTCCCTTGTTGGCAATTTCTTCATTTACTCTTATATATTATTTTAGAAAATTAGCAGAGCTAAAAATATAATTTATAAAATTATACTGTTTTACTATTTTTTTTTGCTACTTTTAGTTGGCTAGAAGACTAGTATATTAATTGCTAGTAAATAACATCATGTAAATCAAATTTTAATGAGTTAATAGATTGAGAATTCACGTCATATTTATGTTACATTACGAAAATTACAAACATTATTATTTATACGTACATATTTGCGCAGATCGATTAACGCGAGATAGCTATATCGCTGTTAATAATTTGTTTGTATAGAATATATTTCTTTGTGTAAATGAATTAAAATTGTAATTACATCCTCAATTGCGCTGTTACAAACGTATTTGCGTTTACGATCTCTGAGAGATTTACTATATGCATACAAACGCAGAAATGTGTTTTCATTGGTTTATGTGCTCGGAAAAATTCGTTGATTAGTATTCCACGGTCAAATGAAGCTGTATTCGGACATTCGTGGTGAATTGCGCTACGCGAATGCGAATTGTGCAGCACGTATAGGCAGCGGCGTTTTCATTTTGGGACTCTCATTGAGTTTCACGATCGATATTTAGTATTTGTTTGCGCCGCTGTGCCAACGAGGGAATTGGACATAACCCACAACTATTGACGTTTAGCAGCGCGGTATTAAAAAATTTATTTAATAAATATTTTAATTTTTATTTTTGTCATGATATATATATATATATATATATATATATATATATATATCAGTGTTATTATTGCTAGCCTCCGAGTTCGTAATTAGCAGATACTTAATATGCCCTTGATACACCTCTAAATATACGTATATTTAGCCGTACCAGATTTTAAAACGAAAATTTAATAAACGTTTTTGTGCAAGCTTTCAACCTTATTATAACATTATCGTTTGACGTCAATTAATAAAAGATGCGTTCTTGTGTGTGCGCAATTTTCTACATCTAGGGGAAAAATGCATCAATAATATATACGTGTATGTGTTTTCTAATTTTCTTTGAAAGCTTTTGCTGGTATATAAAATAACTGCGATAAACATGTATGAAGAACATAAATCATTATTATCGATCACCAACATTATGCACATAATTACACAACGCAATATTTTATATAATATAATACTTAAATATAGCATTTCGTAACACTCGGTTGAACTTCTAAATCTCTTTCGTACAACCCCCGCTATTTTCTGTATTATAGATAAATTTTGTCACGTTGACCTGCATAATGTTCGAGTGAAAATTGCTCTTGTTTCGCTCGTCAGGCACAAGTGGATCGCGCGCGAAGTGGACGATATTGGCTTAAAGTTTAAAGTAGCGATCGAAGCAGGGGCAAACACACGGGACCATGGCTCGCTCCATACACCCTGCGCCACACGGCTCTTTGTGAGAGACGATGCGAAGTAATTAAAAGTCGATAGAACCTAGTGGCCTGCTCTAGTCCTTTCTTCACTCTATTTTCCGTGCACGTACTTTTTTCCATCCATTCCGAACCGTGCACACCTACGCATGCCAGTCAACTCTAGCTATCAACGAGGGAAACATTCGCGCTTTAAGCGGCTTACAAGATTGCGCGGTCTCCAAATCTACTTTTGTTTGGTTTTTAGATTGGTTTGTCGTTATATAGTCCCTAAGCGCATCAGCTGATACGTGGATTAATCTACATGAAAGTAATAGGGTAGCAAATATAGCCTGTTTTCCTTTTATCTCGTTATCGCTTTAATGTATAATGTAGCATTGCGAACATGCCATGCAAGAAACTATTCCCACTGAAAATTAATATTTGTAACCATAAATAGTTTCCATGAACATTGTTCGGTCCATTTTCATTTAATAGTTTCTATTAAATCTTCCTCGCGTAATAATACAGCGAAAAATCGGCAAATGCATACTAGTCGCCTAAATCGCATCTCATCAATATTTTATTTTATATGAATAATATTTAGTAACAAAAATATGAAATAAATGAGAAACAAATAACGTAGACAAAAATTTAATAGGTTATATTTTGTTTTAGCAACATTTTAAAAAGTTGGGTATTAATTTTTTATCAATTTATGTAGTTGATAGCTTACGTGATCATGCAATTTTATCACGAATTTTTGTATTTTCATAAAAGAAGGTTTATTGTCAAATATTTTATATTCGTTGTGCATATACATATATATTTGCAATTATTACAAAGATTAAATCGATACTTTTATAAAATTTATCAAGGTTGTAAATTGTATCACCATAATAAGACTGATAATTAACAATAATAAAACTAATAATTGATTTGAATATAAATGTTAATTACAAAAATTGATTTAAGCCGGTTTTACTTTCACGTCCTTGTTTTTTCATTATTGTCATTTAATAATTATTAAATACTTGATCTTTTTTTCGATAAATTATTAAAAGAAAATATCAGTTAATTATTACGTATTAGATAATAATTTTCTTTATTAATCTTATATTTTTAATTGATTTTATTCATAAATTTAATATTTTCAAAAAAGATACGATTTAGAAGATTTATAAGATTTGGCGATCGGTTTTTTAAATCTTTTGCAGCATGTTATAAAAAGATTTACAACAAATTAATTTATTATTGGTGAAAAGTTAAAAAGTTATGTACTAAGTCCGAAATATCAAGCTGCTATAATTTTCAATGTTTATTTCAAATAAATATTAAATATAATAAAAAAAATAGCTTAAGTGATATGCCTTTGGCAACTCTACCCAATGTTTTAATTCATTCTTCACTTGTATGTCGTTTATAATTTCCATTATTATATATTATATAATTTCCGTTATTACATATTCGTTGAATTTCTCGATATGTATAGATATTATTTATGACAATTTCTCTCGTTAAATCCAAGGTATCTACTCATATATAACTGTTATCCATTCTATTGACGAAATAAATCACGTGCAGAACGTAACAATTACGCGAGTAATTTCATAAAGCAATATTTCTCCTCTATTATATAATATGCAACGTTGCTTCATTACAAAATAAAAAATTTATTTGCAATATATTTAGAAATCTTTATCTTTATTACAAATGTATTTTTTGTATGATGTACACTCGTGTCTACAAATCTCACAATTTACTGAAAACGCGCTTATTGCATTTTGAGCATTACTTTTCGCAATGCTCGCGATTTTTTCTTTAAATAAAATGTTGAAACTGTTATCTTTCGTTCCGCTATCGTGTCGCGCTCGTATTGATTGCCACTGTGAAAAAAGTCCAAGGTCCTGCATATGACCAGTATGAGAGAGAAAGAATATATGTGTACGTATATATATATATATATATATATATATATATATATATATATATCAAAGGGACCAGCATAAAATCGATATTTATTCCCAACACACGCGCTTAATGACATTTAATTACTCAAGTAGGTGGGGTCTATCGACCGCGTGACCACGTGGATGAAAAACAAAAGAGGGAATTACGCGTATTTCTCGAGTGAATTTATTGCAGTCGTCGTAGCGCGAAAAAGTTCACGTTTTTTTTTCGTATTAAAATTTGCGCGAACCCGACATAAAAGAGCCGGATGTAATCCTAATAATAGTTTCGGCGAATAATTGAGACACGCGGAACTAGCTTCGTTCCGTTTACTTGAGCAGATTTATACTACGGGTAAATCTATAGAGCACGGAGGCATGTATCGTACAACGAGAATTTATCGTGGGTGGTCGGCTTCCTCGAGTAACCCGAATAAATTCCACCTGAAACAATCGAATCGCCGAGATTACTCGGCACTAACGAGCCATTTGTTACGGCAGCTGAAAAGATTTTTCATTATTACAACACTACGCGGTAATCGACTGTATGTTCACCTGCTTTTAGAGTGAAAAAGTATTTAATTATGAATGTTAATGCATTTGAAATAAATTACAAATCTAGAATATTGTTCCATACGGGGTAATTATTTTCATATCTTACTAATATGTTGCAATATATCAAGCTTTATATTATTTTATATGCTAATAATTATATAGAATATATAAATGAGAATTTAATTATTTCATTAATTTACCGATGGATTCGGGCGATATATTTATTATAATTATATATATATTCGCGCGACATTTTTATTTCTTCCGATTTATTAGATATAGTTAACTTATTAATATCCAATACACTCATATAAACGGCCCATTTACCATGATTCGATATTTCTATCATCTGTCAAATAATTTCAGTTTCATTTATTCCGCTTAAATTGCGTCGCAATACGGCGAATATTATTTGCCGATCTAGAATATTTATTTTGCATTTCATCATTTTGATAATAACAGGTATTTATTGAATTATCATCTGATATACTATTTACACGGTATATATCTAGTGCATACATACGTATATTATCGTATTGTCATGTTCTCTATTACACATTTGTAAATTAGTTTAGGACGTTGCATAAAAATAATACTAAAGTTTTTCTATACATAGATTTCTGTAACGTGAACCTCGAAATTTCGTTCTACAGCGTTGCAGTATTAAATCCTGTCAGACATAAATTACCTTTTTCTCAGGGTGACTGCACTTGGACGCAGACAAAGTATGCTTTTTATCTTTCTCATAGGGATTAACAACAAGTGATGCATTCTAACGATCTGAAAGTTTACTTTTTATTTGAGTATTCATTTTTTATTAAATCCTTCATTTTCTCTTTTTTTGCTATTTAATAAGAAATATGTTAAACTATCGAAAAATCTATTAAACTTTCTTCCGGTATGACATGAAAAGTGTAATGCGTCTTTTCCTTGCACCAACATTTTTCTCAGTAAAATTTTAATAATTCAAAATTGCTGTCAGTTTAAAAATATAACTTTTATTTTCATTCTAATTTAGAATAATATTTGTAAAAATTTAGCTCAATAATGAATAAAGACGAATTAATGTTAGTATTTAATATGCGTATTACTATTTTCAATCTACGATTTTAATTTCTAGCTTCAAGCATGATTTATAACTTTTTCATCGAACTACGGACCTTGAGGTTGTAACGATCATCTCACGAAAAAGTCATAACTCTTCTATTACGCTCCGCGAACAGTCGTGCATAAAATTGATTTGTTCGTCGAGCATGTCGTTTCGTCACTGCCTCTTCAATTACATATTGTTCATGAAATACTTCCAATCTGCAGATAAGTCTATATTATCTAAAAAATCGAATCCTATCCTACAAAATAAAACTATCACTCACGGAGAAAACGATAAAAATTCTATAATAATTATATGTAATTTATTCTTACGAAATTTGAGCTAAAAAAACAATATCAATTTTCACATTTATTTTTAACTTTATACAAAAAAATGTTTCTAAATAAGTGCGAAAAATTTTAAGAAATGATGCTTTGTTGAAAATTAAGGAGACTTTTCATATTTAAACATATATTTTTTCTATATACTCTATATAGAAAAAGTTCTAATAAAAAAATTAAATAAGGGTTGTTATAGATTCATCCTCTTATAATGCAATATGAGAATATTTAAAAAATATTAATGAACCTCCTTTTACTAGTTGCAAATGTTTACTAAATTTTATTTTCCTAACTTGTCCAAAATTTGAAAAAATAAAACTTAATTTTTTATCTCTGTCTTGGAAGGCATGTAACTTCTTAGGGAGAGATATAGAAGTATATGTTTATACAAAAAATTTTCTTTAATTTTCGATAAAGAATCGCCTGTTGAAATTTTTCACACTTATTTAGAAACACGCTATATATATGTTTCGTTTTCATATTTATTAAAGTACTTATTCACTTTGCTAGAAATAATAGTGAAGCGCTTATCAAGACCTACTTCTGTTTCGTCGCTTACTGTTCTCTAAATCCAGATGATAGAAGTGGTACAAAAGTACCGCAGCAAAAGTATTGTCTCATTTGATACGCGATAAGCATATATATACACTTTTATTGTGTCTAGATTCCTACGGTAATGAGTTGTACGCGAAAGAAACGAGAGGATCCATTGCCTTCTCTCCCTTCCCGTTTATCTTTCCAGTATAATGCGTTCCAACATTATTATCAAAGTCATTGCTACAGTGGTTTCTCACTCCTGCTTGAGACAGCTATTGCCGGCTAAAGAAGTAGTACGTTGGATCCAACGACGTTACGGCGGGGACAATAATTTCCGAGGCTGTCGAGATTCTTGCACGTGACGTAACGACTTCGTGACACTACTCGACGTTAGATAGTTGGATAGCTCACATCATTCGTGTGGAATCACGGATACAATCAGAATTATCGGATATAGAGGACAGGTAAAAAGTAGTCACGTACTTATGGGCCCTTATATCCCAAAGATTTTTCTCTGATTTGTTATTGAGAGCTATAAAAGTTTGAAAGATCTAGTTGGGCACGAGGGATAGGAAAATTAATTTCATAAAGTAAAAAGTAGAAAACTTTTTTTTGTTTAAAAGTAAAAAAATATGAATATATATTTTTTAAAAGCAATATTTTAATTTATAATTGATAGGAATGTATGTGATGGCCTTTTTAACCCTTTGGAGCTGACATCAACATTTGTAGCACAATTTCTGACACTAGATCTATAAGACTCATTTAACTAAAAGGCATTAATTAATTTCAAAAGATATTACATAATTCATAAAAAAATAAATGCTAAGTATATTTTAATAAGAATAATCTAAATTTGCAGATTTAATATAAAAAAATTGAATTGTTTGACATTTTTGACAAAGAGATTTATAAATGAGTGGATTTATCAATATCCACCGCTAACTGTAGAAGGTCGAAATTATAAATAAAATCTTAATTTCTGAGGAGAAATGTAGAGATTTAAGAATCGTCATAATATCACTTGTAAAACAAAATTTTAAACAATTTTTTTCATTAGTAAACATTATAACATGAAATTTGTAAATATATAACAGAAAAAAGTTAATTCAATTTAATCTCAAATTTAATTTAATTTAATTTGTTTCCAATTCTTAATTATAATTCATAAATATCGCCTCGATGATTGTTACGTTCGATACGTATTGATTATCGCTTGGGAGAGAATAGAATCGAAATTGATATCTATCATTAAAGTCCCAAGTTTATGCAGTACGTATCCGCAAGCATCATCAGGCAAGTGCAAATTTAGCTTCGGCAACGGTATAATCCTATGTATATCCATTAGCGTGTAGAGAGCTATATGTACATACACGTCGATATAACGTTTTAACCACGCCGCTTCGACGGATCGCTAAATGCACGTGCTACGTTCGTGTTGGGGAATCCCCAAATGCAATTGCAGGATTACGTGAAGCTGCAACTCGCACCCTCTGTTGCACGTTCCTGGCTTTATCGGTGACCAATAATCCGCGACTCATGTTGGTAAAGCAGGATGGTTCCTATAATTTCCTATTTTTTGCCACCATTTTTCATTAAGCTTAATAAACAATTACTTTCTTGTACTCCTGTAATCATCAGTATTTTTCTAATCATTGCATAAATACAACTTTATTTTCATAAATAAGAGTTCTTAGCAATATGGTATGGTAGAGGGTTGTATCCTGCACCTTGAGCACAAGAGGTAAGTTTGCTCCGATGATATAGTAGATACCTACAGTTTTGCTCTCAACATAAGCATTGTACGAAGTCCTTATGAAGGTAAGAATGATATCGATTCGGTCTTTAACATTAGAAGGTAATGAGATTCCTGAATGATTTTCCTTTTGATTTTTTTTTAAGAACAAAAACATTTTTGTGAGAAAATGTCAATAATTGAAAAAATTCTCCATGTATTAAATTCTCTGATTAAAATTATCACTGACTAAATTATCTGATTAAATTTATCACTGTCAGAAGCTTTAATCGAATAATTTAGCTTTCGTATTATAAATTTCAATTTAATATCTGTGTGCTTCAAAATAACAGATTTGGATTAAGTTTATCATATACTATTATAAAAAGCATGTTTTGTGTAACAGAAATATATATTCTATAATCTCTTTTACTTCATAATGTCCACATACTTTTTTTTTATATTATTAATTTATATATTAATAAAGAATGTATATATTCTAAACCTGTAGAACTCTTTAAATTCTGCTTATATATTTTCATATTTAGTCGCCTTTTACACTTCTAATCTATTCATGCGGATCATATCTATTCATCTATCATATGCTTCTGTGACGTATCGTGCGAATTGATCAAAGGATTAACATGTCTCCAAAGAGGAAATACAAGCATCAATTTCTGCAATGCGCGCGATACATCGTATTCATTAAAATCCACGCAATCGAATACTGCGTCTGCAGCTTGTGCACGATGCTTGTATCGGAAAGTTCGTAATTATGATCATAAAGGTTTTCTGAGTCTCATCGCCACAGTCGATAGTACAAAGCTCTTTGTGTTTCATTATACCTACTGAATATTCAGAGATCTCAATATTTGGTGATCAGCATATGGAGTGTAACGTGTAACGTACAAAGGAATTGTGGTTTGCGGTATTTTGATGATACTTATTGGAGCGAGTGTTAGTTTAGAATTACTGTGTTTAATTATGATCCTTTTCCCAACTGTAACGTCAGTTAATACTACTGTCACGTTGGGAACATCCAATACTGTTGCAAGAAAATTACAAGTAGAGGAAGGAAGACGAAAATGGTTTATTCGTGAATATTTTTAATAAAAATTTAATACAAGTTTCAAGAAATTGAAATAAATTTTTTTTCGATCAAGCTAATAGAACTGACAATTATATATTCATGAATATTACTAAACACCAAGATCCGCTTTGATCGAAAATGACATTCTTCTTTCTTATTTATGTTTAAACATTTCTCTATTTTTTTCTTTATTTTCTCTATTTCTCTTAATATAAAAACAAACCTCTGATGTTATATTTCAAATTATAATTTTGAAAATAGTTGGAATATACATCAAAATTTACATATTTCATATTTAAAAAATTCTTTTTTAAAAAGGTTTTTATATTTTATAGATCTCTGAAAAACTTAATATTTTACATTACGATTGCACTGACAGCTAATCTTGTACAAGCTATTTATGTAAGTATGTAAAGTCTCCAGAGAAATATATCGTGTGACAAACTTTTGACAAACCGCTTATCAAACACGGTTCACGATAAGTTTACTTGTAATCACGTCAATGCTTGTGTAATGCTTAGAAGGCGTCGAAGACTATTAAAGTTCGATTGAAGTTTCATAATGAGACTTTAAATGATTGATAATTTAATAAAATAAAAGATTTTTATTTAAAGCTATGATTTGTATAAGTAATTCGTAAATTAGGAGGCAAATTGATTAAGTGCGATAAATAAGCGTTCTACGGGATGAATTATTTTTTCGTATCGAAAAATTTTATTGAAAAATATTATATATTAAAAATTTTTAATATCGTAAGCTCTTATCTTTTTTTTATTGACCCATATTTGCTTCAAATATAATTTTCTGTAGTTATTTGTACAATATCTACTATATTAAAAGAAAATGTAATACATATAATGTACATATTGTATATACGTCTTTCCCAAATGAACATCAATTTTCTCAGTGTATATAATTGTGCTCTTTGCATACGAAAGCGCTGAATATGATCATCGAATTCAATGGTAATGCCAGGAGCTAACGTGTAGATTCAGTCCTCATTCAGGTATTTGAGGAAAGTCGAATGAACAACGTCGAGTCAGGAAATCCATGCGGACTCGCTCTTCCTTCGCACGAACAATTTGCAATTCGAAACGGTCTTTATCTTTACATACTCTTTGTTCTCAAAGAGCTAATGTCCATAGGGACATTTATATCTCTACTCACATAATCGCTCATATATAAGGAAACGCCTAACTTCCGATTTATAATATATTACAAATTTTTTTATAAGGCTGTGCAGAGAAAGAAATATTATAATAAGGAATGTAAATAAAAAAATTAGGAATAGCGTTAACGCATAATGGATACAAATAAATTACAAGACAGAAATATATGATATATATTTTATTTATATCCATTGTGCGTTACGTTTAATCACGTTTAATCTTAATTTTTTTATTTCCTAACATTTACAATATTATTCCTAATATTTCTTCCATTGTGCAGTCTTAAAATATATAAAATAAGATGTCGGTTATTAGATATTATTTCAAGTTTGGATACTCGAGAGAACATTGTTTTTCTTGAAGTTTCTATATTTATATTTCGTGTGTGACTAATTCAAATCTTCCATAATTTCATTGAAGTGTAGAGAAGAGACGAGTCAACTCTCGCATCCCCAGAGTTTTATTTAGTGTCATGTAATGATGTATGACACTGTTTCCCTTTTGTATTCGAAACTTCGACTAACTTACAATCGCTGCACAACGCAGAAAAATATAAAATCATAGTTATTTATATTGCACTTGACCTAACGGATTTATTCTTTGCTTGCAGCAGTGCTCCTGAATGCAGATGTGATAACTAACGAGTAGCACACCGTGCTTTTCGTCCGCATTACTTAGTACCGTGGTTACTCGGCGCCATACAGCTCGTTCTTTCTCGCTGACAGCAATGCTAATTTTCGCTGGCAACAAACGTTCTAACAAGTATTACCATAACTCTTTGGTCACAATATATAACAATTACATGCAAATATAAACAATTATTCGGTCAGCATCGCCACTGTTAATGCCGTTGCGTTGTATACCGCTACGTTTATATTATATGTTTTAAGGAGGCATAACAACATGGTTACATTGTTTCTGTACAATATGTATGTGCAATACTATATATACATATATCTCGTATTCATACATTTTTCATAAATTATTACACAATAAACTGCTCGACATATAATTCAGTTTACTTTCAATATCTTTGTCGACGAAAACAAAGTTAATTATTGTTATATTACATAAAATAAATGTAAAGACCATTATATAGAATAATTAATAATACATGAATTCGAAATTATATGAATTCACATAAAAATATTATTAGGCACCAAAATTTGGTTTGACTAAAGTTCTCTTGTCCATATATTTGTACAATATAATTAATTATACAATATCTTTTCGCGATAGGTATTCATATCGAAAAGCGACATTGCTGCCAATGCATTTACACTTTTAATAAATGTGTCAAAGCAATAATAAATTTCCAAGTGCGATAAAGTATGATATAAAAGGAAAAGATATTTAATTATGTCATTTATGTCGTATGGACATTTAATTACGTCATATTCGAAGAGCGTTTTTGCGACATTTTTTCAAACGTAATAATTATATAAGTATAATGATACGATCGTTAAAAAAACGACGTCTCTCATTAGAGATTTTTTAATACATCTTTTGTAATATTTTCCGAGTATCGTTTCCAATCGAGTAATAATAAAATATTAAAATATCTAATATCATCATTATCTTTTGTAATAATGAAATAAATGTTATCGTAGCTTGTAATGATGAAACGATGCTGTAGAAGTTCGGAGAGCTGCCGAAGAAACAATTTCTCTCTGGAGAAATTCGCATTTTCTATGTTTAATAAAAGGCGTTGGCTGATTGAATGGTCCTTCTTCTTTGATAATATTATATATATGATATTTTTCGTATACTCGAAGCATGTGTTTCGAAATGCATGGCATATTCGGTTTAGTTAGAATGGAGATTGTTGACAGCTCTGTAGGGAGGTTCTGACAGGATTACAAGATATCCGTATTGAAGCCGGTTCAATATCCAATGCACAATTACATAACTTGGGAATGAGTCCTATCGGAGTATGAGAACTGTCGCATTCGAATTTGCAGCGATGAATGTGAAGCGTTATAATATCGCTGAGAGCAAAGTAGATGTTGTAATTCACTGTTTCTCATTTGCATTCTGTAATTGTGTTAGCTTTCGGTTGTGCAATGTGAGTAAATTTAACGCGAGTTAGTTTGGAATACATAATAATTAGATCACATAGAGCTGGAATGACTGACTAGTTTTCGTGCTCCGCATATCTGTCTTAATTTCATGAAATTTTCGATAATAGATCTGGACATTCCATTTTTTAAAGAGTACCTCGAAACAAATGGACAGATGGACAAACGGTGCATCTCGGTTATTGCTGCAGCTGTGGGTGGAAAAATATCGGAGTTTCAAACCCGACCGACGCGTAAACTGCTGGAAAAAAATGTTTCCATCTGCAAACGAAATGAAGGGGCAATCTTTTCGCTGATACAACCCCGGTCTATCGATCATCGAGCTTCTGTCACTCGCAACGCGCAGCGTACGTGACACCCGGCTGCAACAATAGGGCAACCACCTGCGTCAAATCGGCGTGACATTTTCGAATGCACGTTGGGAAACCTAAAGGCAGATTAGCGAAAGCACGATGGAAATGGGAGAGAAGGATGGGAGGATGTGGACGGCGAGGCATATTGTTCTGCTGTAATCTATTGTTTAATACGTCAACCGTGATACTCCGGTATTTTCGGTTCAGTTCGCCTCTGATCAGTAGTTGTGTTGACACAGAATATTGCTGCATGCCGGGGGAAAATGATTGTCAAGCAAGCAAAATCAGCTTCATGAAATATTTGCTTCTAAATTTTAAAACTTTTTGCAGTTAGTCAGGCAAGCAAATAGGTCAGCACATTCTGTCAGCTCCATCAATGCTTCTTGTTTTTTTTTTTAAACATTCTATCTAACGCGTAACAAGTTTCCATGCACAGTCTATCTTGTTGACTCAATGTTGGTTGGCTATGTTGAATCTGGATCGAACAAAGCCGAAAAATTTCATTCGTTTACATAAAGGTAAAAATGTTGTGTTGGTTATCGAGTAAAAAAGAAGAGGAAAAATAAATTTGCTATTGTTTTGTGTGAATTTAGTTTAACCAGCAACGATTCAAAATATTTCGTCGCAAGATGATCTCAATCTGTGTAGCGTTTAACTTCAAAATTATTATAATAATTATAAAAAATTAACTTTCAGATTCATGGATATTAAAATTGTTAAGACAAGAATCATGTTACATTCTATTGTTGTTACGCGACCCAGACAGTTCGGCTGTACGACGCGAATAATGGTCGCACGGGTAAAATAAAATTTGTTTGACGACGTCACCGTGACGTACTCTTCTACAACGCAGGAGCCCAGGCAACGGAGTGCAATCGGAAGAAGGAAGATCTGGATATAGCCGAGGAAACGGGAAAAAGGAAAAAGCAGATGGCGGAAGAGCGATGAGAGAGTCTAGTGTGTGAGAAAGGCGAGGAGGAAAACGAGATGAGGGTTTTCTGAGGAAGGAGCATTGGAGTACGGGTCTCCGGCTTGTCGATACCAGATGCACGTTAACTGAAGGTATCGACCTGGTTTAAATATTCCCATCAACCGCCACAGTACTCCTTCAATAATTCATTTGGAAAACGTCATCGTATACGCGCAGTTATAATAATGAGGGCGGCATAACGGACGAAGATTGTGTCGCTTTTATTTAACTCGACATTAATTCTGCCAATTTAATCGTGCATGACGTTCATAGCTTCATTATTTTTTTCACCTGATATTGCACTTTCGGAAACGATATGTCGCAAACGTCTAGATTTTCACTTTTGCAAGTTAAGATATAAAATTTAATTTAAAGCTCGCCTTTATTGGCACTTTCAAGACGTACGCGATATCTGATGGTTTCAATGTTCTTTTCGGAATTCCTTACAGATTCCTGCATCTACGGATTCTTCAGTAGAGCGCTTTCGTAACCATCCTTCTCATGGTTCCTTTGTCGCTCGCTCTACGCTCTTTAATTACGACGTGCCATCGCGTTTGCTCCTCTTACATTTTCATTTTTCACGTCCGCACTCGAACGCGCCGTAAGTTTTAACGACGAAAGTTAAACCGCTACTGTAACCGGGATCGGAATTCACTTCCCGCGAATATTGTCCGTGAATTCCGAACGTTGGTCTTCCTCAACTTTTGCGAGTATTATAAGGAATTTTATGTAATTAATTGAATAATTCATCATTAAATGGAATATAATTAGCAATTCTAATGTTCGCTTCTTATAAAATAAATTTCTGTCGTATATAAAGAGGAAAACAGTCATCGCTTTTCAATTTTACCATCGCGTTCTTCGCGAAGATTTTTATTACTAATGTTAATTGTGCTGTTTATCATCTATTCTTATTGATTTCGAATACAATGTGTGTTTGTCTTCTCTCGCAAGTACTTCTTTTCTTATTGATATTATTTTATTGTCTACGAACACAAAGCTTTTAAACGTTTTCTCTACCTATCTTGATCAGCCCTTTTCCGCTATATTTCTCGAATGAGACAGGGAACTTGAAAATATATTGATTATATTTTTAAACTCGCCTTATGGCGCCACATAAGAAGAGCTTTCTTTTTATTTTCTTGAACACGCCCATTCAACTGTGAATAAGACCGTTCGTCTGGCCATCTTTGATTCGGGTGAGTAGAGCTCGTCGTCAAGTAGGTGAAAACAATGGCTCGTTCGACGAGTTTTCTTATAAAGAAATCACGAGAGGAAGATTTCCGTAGGACAGGCGGACGCGAAAAAGATAAGGCGCCAGCCTAATCCAAGCTATGCTTTAGGGAAGTCCGAAGACGCGCGTTACTTTTAATTCTGTTTCTCTCCAAGTTTAGAAAAGTTTTCTTCAATCAAGTTCGAAGTTTTAAACCTGACGCGATTACCTCCGAAACGAACTCATTTGATATGTTTAAGTACAGTCCCTTGAAATTATTAAGCATACTTCTTCTTCGTTGACAAATTTAGCGACACATAGAAAATTCATTTCTCAAGATATACTATTTACGAATGCTCGATATAATATCATCAGTCAACAAATGAAATTTTTTTATATGAAAACAATAATTCTTTTTGTTCATTGAATATAAAAATATTAATAAAAATTCTGCAAGTACAACTTTTTATTGAAATATTTATCAGGACGTTATTTTTAATAGAAATATCTGCTTTATTTTTCTTCAATTATCTTGACATCACAAGATGAGGTTCAAGTTTTCCTCTTGTATTCTTTCAATCATATGATAAGAAGTACAACGTACAGCATAAAGAATTTCTATTCTGATTTCCAACTTGTCAACTAAAATATAGGCTGGTTTCATAATAAAATTATGATATACGTAATCAAATTTATTTGATAATTTATTCAAGATTACACAGAAAGAACGATTTTGCTGAAATATCTAAAAATTTAGCTAGACATATCTAAAAATAATTTTGTTGGATCAAAATAATTATGAAAGATGCTCAAGCATATAGCAAAGCTACAAAAAGTTTTAACATTTTAACAAATCAGTTTGAGCGTCCTATACAATTATTTTTGTCATTTTTAGTTAAATTTTTAAACATTTTAACAAAACCGTTCTTTCTATGTATAGAAAGAATTTGCTATATTTAGATTTTCAAAAAAACAAGTCTTTGTGACTACACAAAAATAACGTGCTACTTTTTAAATATTAGATACGAAAAACAGAATCAACAGAGAAGCATAAAATGTAAGTTTTTTTAAAAATCTACATAAAACTAATGTTACTAACTTTGTTGACCAGTATAATTATAAAAACAATTCTCTCTTCTCCCTTTAGAATTTTACGGATGATAGAAATTCAAGCATTTGGAAGTATCATGAATGTACGATTGCACACAAAGTAGAGACGCTATTAATCACTATCTACCTAAATTTCCCGAGTATTGTCCGGCATACCATTCCCTGGCTCTCTTCCAGACATTTCAATATCCATGGCTTTTCGAGAAGGGAAGGTCTTCGGCAAACTCAATGAGTCTTTTCAGAACACACCGACGTTCAACTGCAGAGCAGAAATGCGAATCCAAATGTAGAAAACAAAGGAAAAAAAAAAGAATACGCGTTGTTCAATCCGCGCAACATCGTCAGAAGGCAGAATGAACGGACAAGTCGGAGTATTCGCACAGAATCGTTCGCTTATTCTTTTTGACTTTTATTATCGCAATTTTTGATTCATTCCCCATGAGAATCACGTACCTTTCTGAACTCCCGTTTGGCATCTTTCTCTGTTTTTCGCCTCAATGATGAAAATACATCGACGCTCAACCGGAAATAGCCTTTATTTGCTGCTAGTGCAATTTCATGTTTTCACCATTTTTTCCCCTGAATATTCTTTCACGACTGTTCTCACGTAAATTGGCCGTATTTTGCTTACCGAAGCATTAGCGAAGCATTCTTGCATGAGAAAATCGATACAAAAGACATCGCTGCCTCATAATTTCACTAATGAGCATAATTCACGAGTGGCACGTCGGAGTTCCGTTATTTTTCCTCCATTCGCTTGACTGCCGTGAGCGTTTTCTCTTTCACTTCGACGTGAAACGCCTGCCGTTGTCGTTGTTGACTTCCCGTTCGTATGCGGAGTCGTAAAACCCCGGAAATACCGCTTGTAACTCTTGGAACGGACGGTTACCAACGAGCTGTGTACGTAGCCACGTCGTTCGTAAATCGTGCGTCCATGTTATCGTGAGAACGCGTGCTTTCGAATACGCACGGCGACTGAAAAATGTTCGTGAAATTTTGTACGTGCTGATTAAAATGTTTAAATCTAAATTAGTCAAATCAAAGAGAGATAAAGACAGAAATATTGTAAAATGACAAATAATATTTTGCCTGTATTTTGTATCATTTTTATTATTTTATTTTCTGTATTCGGAAAAAAAAAAACAGTTTTTTTGTTGAAGTATTTTAAATAGATATAGATCTCTGAAAATAATTTTGCTCAACCAAAATAATAACGTAGAATATTTGAGCATTTATAATGACCAAAAGTTTGAATATTTTAGCAATTAGTTTGAGTATTCTATTATACATACAATTATTTTGATGATCAAAATAAAATTATTTTTAAATCTGTATCTACCTAAATTTTTCGATACCTTAGCAAAACTGTTCTTCTGTATAATCGACAGAGATTTTGTCAATAAGAATTTGTGGATCAGTTTTTTAGAAATAAATTTCCTCTCATCATATGGGAACTCGTAATAGTCAAGGCAATTAAACTTTTAGTTAATAACGGCACGTAGAGGAGATAACGGATAATCCTTTCTTTTTGGGTTCGACTTTCTGCGTCTGAACTCTTTTTATATTGGAGAATACAACTGGCAGAGAAACTGAAGAAAGATGGTGAACGCAGACCTGTAAGCTTAGTTAGTTCCGGATTTAGAAGTCCCTCCCGATAATTGAGTTCTCTGCGAAAGCTTGTTGTGTTCAAGAAGACGATGACGACGAAACTCTCGGGACAAAAGACTCCGCGAAAAAACCCATGATTATTAATGTCCCTAAGGAACATGTCTTGCAGCCGATAGAGCGTTTCGCAACTATCGGAACGATATATGACATTGCTTCAAGCGTTTTGAACCGCACGATCTTTACTGACATGGAAAGACATTTCAACGTAGCCTTTGAACCTGGACAATCAAATTTGAACGACCGATTGCATACTTTAAAGATGACGAAAGCTTTCAAGAAAAGGCGCGCATATTGTGTGCGAATGAAGAGAAATAAACGCTGGCTTAGATTACGAAAGAAGACGGCAAAAGGTATTCACAATATTGAATACAGGATGTCGCCATTTTATTCGTCACTTCGCTCGCGTATCTTGTACTTCTTTAGAAAACGCGTAGGCGAAAAGTACATATGGAATTTTTCTATATAAATGTCAACAGGAAAATGCTCGAAAAGTGCAACAGAAATTCTCGTGTAAAGCAACGTTCGAAAATAATTACGGTCTATCTTTCTAGCTCAAGAAATATATCAAGAATTATTAAAAGAGCTTGTAATAAATGATTCTTTTATACGTATTCTATTATTTTTCTTTATGTACAACGACGTGTATAACTAATTTTTCATTAATTTTTATCGTCGTGTATCGTTAACGTCAATTCTCTTCTCCTTCAACTCTGCCTCCCACGAGTAATAAAGAATGCCAAGATTTGACGTAATAGAATACGTGATAGAATTAATAAACGAACGTCATAAAATGTAAAACGCGAGTCTACACGCGCGAAATGATAATTCCAATCCAGCGTCAATTTTATATTAACTTTGGGATCGCAGGCATTATTGAATATAGTTATAGGGTCAGAAGATAAGTACTAATCTACTAATTCTCTCACCGTAGAATGTGTATTAAATGTTATTATGTTAATCGCTTGGAATCTGCGCCGCAAATATCACTGAGCGATTATACGCAATATTATATCTTCGTTATGTCACAATTAGTGATATTTCAATAAATGTGTTACATAAAGACATATTGTATATGTATATGGAATAATTCCATATGACAAAATAAAACAAAATTATTAATTTCTTGGAATCTTGATATAAAAGAAACCTTATTTATTGAAGAAAATTTATTTATTAAAATTCGCATTCAGAAATGAAAGTATAGCTGTAAAGTATACAGTAAATCCGAATTGATCTATATTAAAATCTCATTATCTCTAAATTTCGAATTTCTACCGTTGCGTCTTTGATGATAGGAAACGAGTTTAACACGCTTTTGATTAATAAAATGTTTTTGTGTTAAGACAGAGAAATAATTCTGAGAAACAACTAGAGAATTCTCGACGTATATCGTTCTAATAGTTGAATTCTTATAAAATCTGCGCGCATAAAGCACCGCCAACTGTGCACATCCTGTTCCGCTTGGATTATGACTGCTATCGTGCCAAGTCTGCTAAACAAACTTCTGTAATTAACGGGGATGTATAGCCAAGAAGCTTATCAGTCCACCAGAACGAAGGAACAGCAGCTCTGGGGACGTCAATATATACCCATATATGTAAACGCACGTACGTGAATATACATTGTTTATCATTCTACAAATACGACTGACAAAGTATTTGTAAATATATCAGTGTGTTTAATGTTCACTCGCCAACATATACTGTAATTTTCGACAGTATTAAAGATTAATAATTACAAATATGTTTGTTTATTCGAAATGTTTTCTTTATTCGTTAATTATTCATTATTTTTACTCACCTCTTAAACAAAATAAATAAATAATTATTAAACAATTAATATTATTAATGAATTTTTGAGATAACAAATGCACAAGTATGCATATAATATGTATTTCTATCTGTTCGAACGTTTCGTCTGATTCAGTGCATCTTGAGAAACTGTTACGTGTTCCAAAGTCTGCACATTGCTAGCACTATCCCTTGATGTATATACTGCTTATCCTGACATAACTTTGCTAATTATAGTAATGATATTTCAAGACATATGCAAGTATGTAGTAGTGCTTGAAACAATTCTGAATACTCTTGATCTAAGTTACTCTACCATCTTTCGCGGTTATCGCGCATAATGCCTCACATCTACATACGCACTAGTTTTCGGACATCCTTAATGTACCCACTAGCGTATATATGTGTATGCATATGAAATGTAAGGAGTATTCTATGCTCTCGAGACATGGTTGTAGCTTCTACTCGCGTACTACCGACAGGATTATTATCACTGTGATATGCTTGAGCTCTTCAATTTGAGAAAGCATCCCAGCATCGACGTTCCCCTTCCCTCGGTTTCCTCACCAGGGAGAGGGCTTACCGTTTCTACCTAAGCGAACAAATCCAATCACTATTTCCACCGGTTGCCTCCGGCTGATTTGCATTACGTGCACGTGTACGCGCACACGCGTACACAACGCTTATACATACAGGATAGTCCGTCCCCAGTCGAGCAAGATGCTCGAAGCACGACGCCGAAACCCCGAGATCGTCTTAATTAATTCCGTCTGCGAAGCCGCGAAGAAGCGATTCCTTCAACCGAGCGACGTACAGATTAGGAGTAGGCGGCGTTAATTGGTCTCCTCTGTGCTATGCGCTAATTTCGTCGTTATCAAGTTTGTGCGATACTCTCTCTAACTTCGATAGATACTGTCTGATGATTTCTAGAAACGGTTTTTATTCTTCTTTCTCGACGTGCGCTACTCTAGCATGGCTGTTCGCGACGATAAGTTTCAGTTCTACATCGGTAATAACGCTCAAGTAAAAAAGGAAAGATATGGAACAAGTAGAACTCTCTTGCATTTTCTTGCATGCCCTTTTCGGATCACGAACTTCCTCTTTGGATAGATATTAGTTTGTAGAGTTATCAGTGTGTGCGAATATCCGCGATAGAATTTCAGCACGTATAGTTACAAGAGAAAGGAGACTCGATATAATATGAAACTCTTCGCGTTCACAGAATACCATTTAAAATAATTGGGAATGCGATACGAGATGTAACGAATGTTTTACAAAATGAAGGTATTCTAAATCTCTGTAAAATATCTGCGAACTATTTGCATACTGCACTGGCTATATTTTAGGTACAGAGTCGAACACTTTTTTTTTTAATTCGGAAGGATATAAAGCAACTATTGAACAAAGAGTACATAAAATAGTTACGAATATAAAATAGTTATGTATAGGTAGCGATAGAATGATAAAATCAATGATGAATAGTTAAAAGAAATTCCGTTCTCCGGAATATTCAATAAGTTTATTGATTTGACATTCTAACAATTAGTTTAACATTCTGTATATAATTACTGTCAAAGTTATATATAAACTAATACACACACACACACACACACACACACACACACACACATCACACATGTGTGTGTTTTAAATAAATTTTTATTTTAGAAATATAATTGCGTGCCAATTGTTTTCGGACTCCCCTTAAATTTAATTAGATTGTTGTTAGGTTTACATTCCGGTCGAGGTGCTATTTGATGAAATATTTGGTACATTAAACTTCGACTTTTAAGTATCGAGTATCACATTTTTATTTTTGTGGAGTTACATCCTTCGCACCAATAACAATGTATTTCCGTTTCCTACTTTTTCTGTTTATACTTTATTCAATGGAGGCAATATTTTGCGCGTACTCAAAGTGTGCTTATTTTTCGAACTTCCCGCTTTTTTTACAAATCGATAGGGATATTATACTGCCAATGCTGTGTTTATACAACGAAGAGTGCGGTGGCCATCAGTCAATGACAACCCGTATCACTCTTCCTCTTGAAAGCGTCTTTCCTCTGTCAATTTCGACAGGACTGACTGGAGGATGATGCTGTTCATCAAAGATATCTTTCCAACATCCAAAATCTTTGCCACTCAATTATTATCTTTCAAACAGACTATCCCCGTTTTTTTTTTCTGAGGGAATAATAAAATATCCACTCGGCCTTTTCTTTATTCACTAGCACAGTGAATCAAGGTTGATAATACGCGTTAATGAGCGTACTATGCACATTAATGATCTTAATTGTCTATTCTAATTGTGAGTAATTACGTGAATTTTGCAGAGAGAGAGAGAGAGAGAGAGAGAGAGAGAGAATTTTGACGTATGCAGTAATACGATATTCTTTCCTGCGAATTTCAAAATGCAGTTGCAGAATATTATTGAAGAAACTGTCGGTGAAAATTAATTTGTATCGCGGGGATCAATTACGCGTAGAATTTTTTTCATCACTCATCGGTCTGGCATGCGTACGTCGGCATTTTAGGTCACGCAGAGAAGAATTTTGGAAATGCAACGCTCGCGCGTACGGAACGCCATTCGCAATGCCGAGGGTTAATTATGCTGAACGACGTAATCGACATGATTTCGCTATGCGGACGAATGCTTCGTTTCGATAACGTGTTTTGCTGTATCATAGGACATATGATGATTGTGAATTATGCCGCTTGTCGTCGGGTGTTAGCGCTCATGGGAACGCTAGTGTCTAACAAGGCCGAAACGAAGATTTGTGATAGATAATCGCGACTATTGTTTCGTAGGAACCGGCTTGATACGATTGGGATCGGCCAGCTTTTGTCCTGGTGTACAAGCACGAATTCAATTTCAGCCAGTACGCGTCAGGCTGCATTACGATAGGTCGGCTTCGATCGATAGACGTGTAACCATGCCTCTATCGGAGCGAAATGTTGAAATTCACTTGGTACCTCTGGATCGACGTTGAGCGCGATATAAAATTGTACCGCGATAGAATGATAAAGTAATTCTGAACAATACTGTACACTTTCACATATGTATTGCTGCAACTTTACATATGTATGATATGTAGACATTAGCGACTAAAATGAGTGATATAGAGAAAGTATAGAGTTTCGATATCGATGTCTTTATTAAATACGTAAATTAAAAGAATTGTAAATAAAAATTAAAAATAATGGATAATAATAGCTTCCCTCAATTTAATTTGGATCAAATTTTGCTTACGTGAAGCTTACGAAATGTTTGATATGTATAAATTAAAACATTACAGATAGAAATTACTTAGAAAAAGTTAATTATTATTAATCCTAGAATGCTATTGATACGTAAATTTTACATACAAGTGAACAAGGTCATTGAGCGTTAAGCTATGTCTTCATTAAGAAGTCCAATCTGCAATGCTAAAAGCTAGGACAAGTAGAGACAAGCTTTTAGAAATTCTGTCTGTTATATATTGGTTGGATCTTCCCAGGTGATTAGTATTGTAATAAAGAGCATGATAAGTGATTTTAATTTTTAAGCAATTTTGTGTTATTATCTTATATTAGTCATTTCCTTTAATTATGAAGAGTATATTATATATTCTATAATATATTATTTCTAGATTTATAATAATATATTTATTCTTTCTTTTTCTTAAGTTAATAATTAAGTTATTTGTGTTTAAAAATCTGTAAATATTTTATTATTAAAAATGTAAAATATCAAAAACTTGTATTACATTAACTAAAGTGTTGCATTAGTTAAAATTTACATAGCAATAGTGTATTATTATTGAGCAATAGTGTATTATTCATTGGTGATAACATTTCAGAGTTAATTCGCTATTGATTATTGAAATTTTGTCACAGACTTCTATATATACATATACACTTGAATTTTTGAATGTATATTTTTATATTGTTCTAAACTGTATATAAATTTGAAAAAATTCTTGCATACTCGTGGAAGCTTGTGGAATCTTGCATACTTTAACAAGCTTTTATTATCATAAAAATCGATTGTATTTTACTTACTTATTTTTACAGATTTCAATATATCTATCACAGTTCTCATAATTATAAAAAAATCGACTATGCCTTCAAAATCTAAGTTGGTCGATGGAGGATTAATATTGTTTCAAGTACAATCGGATGGTATAACATCGTGTAATTTTAGATCACACAATTACGACGTAATTTAATGAAAATAAATTTAATTTTAAAGCGAAATTAAACGTTGTGCCGTAATTATTTGTTTGTTATAAGAATAGTGTGGCGCACCGATACTTACATGTGAGGTAACATCGGGCATGACCTGTGGGTAAGCCGCTCATTAAGCGGATTTGTTCCTACTGCTAATTACTTTTAAATTCTTATGCAAAATTCTGCGATTAGCTTTGAAAAAGCCAATTTCGGACTGCGTAAATAGCGATCTAATTCGTGAAATTTTCGCATTAAAAGCGAACGAATTGTTTGCATTAAAATATATAAAATCGACATGCGGCGGAAAATCTCTCGTCGCTCGCGCAAAAGTTAAAACTGCTTTTGGACTGTGCTCCCTGCGTTAATATTCAACATTCGGAATCATGCAATTTAAAAGTTCACGAGACCACGGTGGGTAGTGGAAATTAGTTGAATTCTTGTTTAAAAGTTTCACCAGCAAGAGAACGCAGCAATTCTGCTTTTATTTATCAATTATGTGAATATCGCGAAATGTTTGTTGAAGGAATGGTCGTGACATGTTGTGAAGGGGAACAAATTGATAGGTAATTTAGAACGAAAATACAATAAAAAACGAATCGTGAAACAGATGCAGCTATTACGAATTCTGATGGAAGTTTCGGAAGTATACGTTTACAGGATGACAATGTTATTACGATCTGTAATATTGCGATATAACGTAAGCGTCGTAAGCTAAGGTAATAATGAAAAACTAAACGAGATTACTCGGTTGTGCTTCGATCAACCTCTCATATCAACGTGATTAATGGCGATATACTTAGCTCCGAAATTGGAGGAGAGCGGAAGATGTATGTCACAATAATTCTTTGCGCTTGGATCCAATTTGCGAGCAATAGCGTCGGGTTATTAATATCCTAGATAATAAAATTTTAGAGTCCATTACGGCGAGAACTATCCAATCACGGAGGTTATAGATAAATTAAAGGGCGCTGTGTATATATAGGATTTATTAAATTCAACGTCTCCTATACTTGGTTCCGACACGTATATCCTGGTCGTTAAATCCCGAGATACCTTATCACTACTCGAAGAACAGTTCTATAGAACCTGTGAAAATCCTCTATATAAACGATTGTTCAATCTATCAACTATCATAAATTAAATAACTCCATTTAAGAAACGAAAGTGATTTGTATTAAAATATAAATATAAGATTTAAAAAGTCAATAAACGAGTAAATAAAAATAGATGTTAAATTAATAAGGTGTGTATATATATATATATATATATATATATATATATAAAGTTATATATTTAATAAAAACAAGCGAAACATTTCGGTTTAACAAAACTTTCTTCAGTCGCAAACAAAAATTCAACTTGAATACAATTATAATAAAAAAACGGAAAAAAGAAAGTTCATAAATCATCATATCATAGAAACATACAACATACATCTTAAAATGTCAGAAATAAATTGCAAGCGTTAATTTATACGCCTTAATGTTTTTTAATTGTGCTACACACTTTTAGACTGTAATTGACGCTTATAATTTATTTTATTTTAATTTATTTCTGACATTTCGCGACATATATGTTACGTGTTTATACATAGAAAGTTTACACATAGAAGTTTTATTAAGCCAAAACAATTCCGCTCGTCTTAACTTCATTAAATATACACATGTTTTATTAATTTGATATCTATTTTTGCTCGTTTATATTACTTCCATTTCCAATTTTATATATTGCTTTCTCTTGTTAATTCATTTATAGGCGTGAGAAAGAAGTTAATGTTTTCCTGTTTTTTTTTAAATAATATTTTACTACATTGCTTTTTAACACGCGATGCTTTATTTGAAGATTAGAAGAAATAAACACAGTGAAAAATAAAAAAATTCTATGCTTTCATTTAGTATCCTTTTTACATGCGCAATAATTTCTGTTATTTCTCGATCACGCGTAATATCTTCACTTAATGCTTCGTTTGCTTCGAGCAGTAGTTTCATTCTCATTTCGGTTTCGTTACTCTTCGCACCTCTCTTCCGTTTCTCCTATTTTGCATATCGAGCGAGCTGCATCTTTAATTCGTCGCATTGTCGCGCATTTCGCAAGAGTCGTGAGAAATACGAATCTCTCGCCATAAAAAAAAAACAAAAAAAATTTTTTTTAATCGAAAGCAAAAATCAGCGACTTTTCGCGTAGTGGCGAAGGGAGATGTTACTATTCATGGAAAAAGTTTTAATTTGCGTGCTTCGCGTACGTTCGGGTCTGCATCCGGGATTGCATCTGTGTGATAGATTGTACGTCTAAACTTTAGTAACAACGCAGAGAGTTACATTACAAAATTAGTATGCGTAGCAATATTTCCATAAAGATTGGCGCGCACAATCGATGCAGCAATATTATCAACAAATGTTTATTAAAGCTAATAATTCATTTACATTTTAGATATTATATATGCGCATATCAGAATAATAAAACATTAATTCGCGAGATAATTCTATGATATCATATTAAAAAGAATTTGTCTTCCTTGATTTTTATGAAATAGGTAAAAGAATATAATTTGAGTTTTGCTAGACGTTGTTTCTCTTTCACGTATTGTTTGATCGGATATCGATAATGCTCTTTAAGCTTTATTCAGCTAACAAGATATAAGTTTCGTAAGGCAGTAGATCGAACGTAGATAGAATGACGTTACTATTCATGAGAAAAGTTTTAATTTTCGATCCAAGTTCGGATACATCTTCGCTCAACGGCATTCGAAATCGGTTTACGATCTTCGCAACGGATCTGCGTCCATCGAACTTTGATGATGGCAGGTAGAGTTTTCCGCATCAAATCGAAGAACTCCATATTCGAAACTTTTTAATGCCTCAAAAACGTGAAGTTTGCAAAAAAGTCTGTTTGTTACGTATGCACGTAAAAGCGTGATTCTTTACGATTTAATTCCTATAAATTCCTATAAATATATCACAGTCTAAAGTCCCTAAAAGTAAGAATCTGAACAATGTTGATTTGAAGCAAAATGGCGACGATACTTACTATTATATAAGCAGCAGCGCTTGCGATAGTAAGTATTGTCGCCATTTTGCTTCAGATCAACATTGTCCAGACTCTTCTAGGGACAGTCCAGGAGATGCAACGTTCTTTGAACAAATGAGAGATGGAATAAAGTTCAGTATGTGTCCCTGTTACATAGTACATGGAGTTTTCCAATTAGTACAAATTGAACGTTAAGCAAAAGGGATTTCAAATTGCCTTGCAAAGAAAATCGTGTATTTGTGGAGAAAGTTTTTATTTCAACGCAAAATTCTTTTTAATTAAAAGATATAAACATATAAACTTTAACTTTCTTTATCCTTCTTTACTTATTAAAGTAAATATGCATTTTGTATCTTCAATTCTTATATATATTTGTTTCATTATTGTTTAATTAGATTATATCTGTTTTACTTTTCATCACCTATGTTTATTATACTAATAAATTAAATATATGTATACATAATTAATAATAAATCGAAGAAAAATGGATTTCATAATTAAAATAAAAAACGACATAAAAAATTTTCACACATTTTCTATTGAATTAACAAATTATAATACAAAAATAATTTAACTTAAAAAAAATGTTCATTCTTTGACTTCGCAAATGTTTTTAAATAATCAGTTTTAAATTCTCGTAGCACACAGAATCTCGATATTGTTGCTTTTATCAGCTTTTAGATCCTCGATATTTCATCATTCATTCAGTCAGGTTTAGTACAAGAGCTTTCGCAAGAGACGAAAGAACTTGTCCTAAATTTCATCAAAATATCAAAGTTCTACCTTTGATCAGCAACAGATACCTACTCATCGAGATTTTGCGTGAAGTTTAAAGTTCGAGCATTTAAAGAAATTTATGAAAGCCAAAAGTGAACATATTTTTAGTAGTTCTGATTATTTTTATTTTGCAATTTGTCAGTTCAATAAAATGAGTAAACATTTCATTTTGCTTTTTATTTTAGTTATGAAATAATCTATTTTTTTTTAATTTATGACACAATTTTTTTATGTATATGGATTGTTATACATTCAAGATTTTTTAGGATTAACGGATTGCGGGAGCATATTCTACAAATGGAAATAATAAAAAAAATGTTACATATATATATGAAGTTTAGCTAGAAATATTTTATTACAAAGTTATAAACCAATATTAAAATGGAACATCTAAGTGATATTCTGATGAAACATTAACATTTTGATGGCAGTTGCTATTTTTCACGACAATAAAAATATAATAATTGTACTTTCAAAGCATAGTTGTTATCAGAGCTGAAAAAATATCATATTCACGTATGGTCGAAATGAATTTTTTTGTTAGTAAATATGATGCGAATATACACGAGATGAACACCATTTGATCTTTCAGTACACGAAATATACACTTTTATATTCTGCGCAATGGAAAATCCGTTGTTCCGTATTTCATGTTCTGTTTCAATATTTGTTTATGACTGTAATAAAGCGTTTCTAATTAAACTTCATATAACATTTTTTTAATTTTCATTTATAAAATGTTTCCGCAGTATGTTTAATTCTGACGCCCTGTATGTAACGTATAAATGTAAACGTGAACGTCCACGGTCTATTGAGCTTGGATCCGTGAATTTATCAAGTCCAAATGATAGCTTAGTTATTTCTGTGGGATAAACCGCAAGATGCCTACGTGCGAGTACGATTTATGCGGATCTGTTCGGAATAGTCGCAACTTATTTTTCAGAATCGATAATCGCACGGAAAGTTTTCTCTCGTACCGCTTCACGTTCAAAACAAGTCGACTATATCTAGCCAATACTCCTGCGGAAACTCGAACGTGGAAAATGCATCTTTTGATTGCGGCCGAATGCAGTCAGCCTGAAATTTTTCAGTTCTGATATCGATGCAGTTCTATATCTCTAGAAACACGATAGTTTCAAATTACTTATTGATTTATTGAGATACTCAAAAGATCAGAATAAAAGCTCATCGAGCGATCAGAATTTCCTGCGTAAAATGTTCTTCTAAATGCAAATCCAATAGTATCGGGTCGCTATGTAATTTTGTCGTATTTGACCGTTCTACATTTTCAAGTACGACTTTCGAGGACGTGTTCTGTGAGAAACTCTCTACTCCATAGCTTAAACTTTTTCGGGGCTTTCTAAAAATTCCATTTTATTGTGATGTTGTCTGCAACACTGCGCAAAGAATTTAATATCGTCTATAATTCGCTGCCGTGTCTGCACGGCCGAGTTTTAGCTTTTGCGCAAAAGCATCGCTCGAGGACATTGGTGCTTTGATGCGGCATAGAAGATATCGATGGTCCATGGTACAGGTATAATGCGATGTTAACGGCACTCTGTCTTTTTGCTCACCGCGCCGGCGGCAGAATATGCTACTTCTCATCTGTAGCTTATTAACCCAATATCGGAAATTCATTACACTTGAACGTGATAAATTAGCGATTCGACCGACCTTTTACCTTTGGATGTCTTTGTCGTTCATGTATTTTGCATTCTACCTCACGAAGCTCCGCTAAAGTTTAATTAGTTTATTTCCTAGCGCAGCTTCGCGCACTCTTGTACTCCGTTTCTGTTTTCAATTCGTAATTGGTACACAAAGAACTGCTGAGAGGAAAAAGGATCGTTAACTTGTGGCTTTTATAAGAATCTTTCGTGTTTGTCAGTACAAAGAGACTAACTCAAAAGTAGGACATACTTTAATTGTAATATGCAACGACGAGAATTATTTAATCAAGATTCTCTTAATTTTACTCAATCTAATTTTTTGATGAACAGAGAATTTTTCGGTTCTATAAATATTTAAAAAATAGAGATTGTTTCTCTTTTTCATTTTATTTGTTGCTTATAGACGCATCTATTATTACATTAGATTATTTAATAAAAATTGCAAACAATCTTTTAATTTTACTTAATCTAATATTTCGATTAACAGAGAATTATTTAATTTTGTATAAAAGTTTTTTTTGTTCATTTGTTTTACAGCATTTATTATTGCATAAGATTATTTAAGATTCTTTGTGAGAAAAATACTATATATATTTATTAATATTAATAATAGAAGTTCTAATATAATTATACATATATTCGGAACATCGCAAAATATCTAATGTTAAATGATATACAATCGGTATCTGAAGTTCAATTCATTATGACAAGCGTTTCAAGTGGTGTGAGATATTGCGAAAATTATTAATGCTTATTAGATTGCTGCGACGAAACTCTAAAGACAACTCTCGGCGGTTCCCATTCTTCCGTTATACCCGAAGGGATGCAGAGAATCAGTCTCGAAAGTAGCAAGTTAAACGATAAATGCAAAATAACTTTCTGCATCGCGCATTTCTAAGTAGACGATAAATCCTACGGGGATGCAGTCGGGCGAAGGAAAATATGCTTTGTTTTGAGTCCGAATTGTTTCCCCTATCGCACTGCCTCGGCATTCTGCGGAGACCACTTTGCTAAAGTACGAATTAATGAAGCTTCAATTAACTTTGCTCTTCCGTGCTTGTCGCCCGTACTAGCTACTAGCTGAACTGTAGTCTGTTCTTGAGCGAGCGGAGTTTCGTCTTGCATGGGTGCCGATGTAAACCTTCTCCAGCAAATGATGGAAAAAAGCGAGTATGTCGTTTAGTCAAAAAGATAAAACGCGGAAAAAGGGAAAAACACGCGTGTGTAACATGAACTGTAAAACCATAGGAGCATGCGGCAATAAAACCATACCGACGAAGAGTTAAAGTCGCTGCCGCTTCGTGTCTCAAAGCGTCAACCTCCCAACGGTAAGGATAATGCGGTATTAAAACTGTTACGCATCGCATCGGCTTGCTGCGAAATTTATGGACGTACTGCCCGGGAATGGAAAAATATCCGCATAAATTGCGCAGACTACAGTTTTTAAAGCGGCATTTCTCACGCATGTCAATAAGGATTGAACGGATAGGATATCACGCAATGCACATATTACTTTATAACGGTCTCTGCAACGACACGAATTCACATTTTCGCAGACAATCTCTTGCGGTTCATATATTTTTATGCAATATTTTCATGCTTGATATTATGTGTTATATAACATCATTTGATTGACTTAAATGTAAAAGCCGCTAGAATTAAAAAGAAATGAGATATTGAAACCTTTAGATCTCTCCGCACTTAGTTACAAATTAAATATTATAAACTGTGCAAAATCAGTTATAAATTCTATAAAATCAAAAAGAAGAAAAGTTGCAAAATAAGTTAAATCCCTACTCTGTATTCTGACTAACTTAGGAAGACTAACTAATTTTTTTATTTTTACTCATTTTTTATGAAACTTACTTTGCCAATTTTTCCTCTGAATTTAATATTTTATTTTCATTTAAATTCAACAGCAACGTAAAAGAAGAAAAAATATTGTATTTTTTCAATAAATAACTAACTGTGATGATTTGTACTAGTTTGTATACAATATTATTTTTCTTATTAATAGGATAATAAAAATTTTATTTAATTCAATAATCTCCTCTAAAATTTAACTGTTTTTACACTATAATTCCAAAATTAGCTAAATTTTTTTCTTCAGCTGCAAAAGCAGTCGAATATATTATATTTTAATAAATAGATTTTTCTTTTCCTAGATTTTCTATACTAAAATAATATATTTTTTTATTAACTATTATAAACTAAAATATAGGCAGTTTATTAACTAAAATAATATATTTTTTTAATTTTTCAAAAAAAGACACTCTTGATAGCTTTAATGAGAAAAATTATACAAGTTTTTTCACTCCCGCTAAAAGCATTTCAAGAGATAATTATTTTTGCAAATGGGCTATTCATTTGTGACATTATTCGCTTTCAGTATAATTTGCATTGTCGCGTGTTACTTTCGTCACCTCGGAGAGCTGGAATTGAGATTGCATCGATGTTTCCGGGCACGTCGAGAATGCACGTCGAGGAGTCATTCGAAGCATATGCTCCTGTTCTCGGCAATTACTATTCGATCCATGGTTTAACCGTATCCTTGATGTCCTTCCCTTTCCCCGAAAACCTAAGAATGCTAATTGTGTTAGCCGAAGCGAATGCTTAACAGAGGACCGCTGTCTAACTTAACAGAAAACTACTACCTAATGCCTTAACTTTCGGAATAAATAAGCGTGACGGGAAAAAGCTCGGCTTCATAGAGTTACCTCGCTCGTTGCAAATTCAATATGCATCCCGAATATTATTACGGAACAAGTTATACGTGTTTGCCGCCCGTGAATGCATTATCGGTGCAAATGTAAATTCAAGTTTTGGCGCGGCAGGTCGTTTCATCAGATTACGATAATGTTGCATTAAACGTTGTATATACTATAGTTTCTAATCTCAAATAGAGAAATGTCTTCGTGACATTTTCATTTGTAACAATCTCGAATTGCGGAATGGCTTCTTCTACGTAGGAAACCTTCAGTTTGTACGTTTGATATGTCATGTACTGACTGACCAAATCGCTTAGAGGAGAGTTCGCGATCTGCAATATGCACATACTTACGAAGCAATTCCCGTTTCCTCGAAATGAGAGCCTATTTACGTTACAAACTTTAGTCCGGCAAATTATTGCCAATGAAATATCTCCGAGTAAATATTGAGCTACAGTATTACTGTATTACAGAATCTAATATCCTAATATCATTCAGCGAGTCCGTTAATGCTGATCACCCAAATGAAATTGATTATTATTCTCGCAGATTTTCCGATAATCTTTCCCGTGGCAGGCTCTCGATTTTCTCGATCGCTTTTTCACGAGTACTCTTCGCACGAGTATCTGGGATTGACATAATTCATTGTAAGTCACTTGACACACTTGTTCGCCTAGCATATCATTAATGAGAGTTCCTTTCAGTAATTGATTCGTTGAGTCAATATCATAACGGTGCGAGTCATCGCTGGATATCAGTCAAGGGTCAAATTATACTGACAATCGCAAAGGTTCGTGAAATATCTTTGTTCAAGCATCGCGTCAAAAATTTTCGTGTTTCACGCACAAATCCAAGTTTAATTTCATTTTAACAGAATCAAAACGGTAGGTATTTTCTGATGTTACGCTAATGAATCAAAATCGCGAATTTATCTGTTGATATCTCGTTTACCGTGATTCATCAACGATCTTTGAGTGAATATTTCGTGATCAACAGACCAAACTACGCCCGTTTATTGCTGCTATTTCAAAGCGAGGAGCGTTCGACCGGATCACATGGAGACGTTTGATCCGGTATAAACTAACATCACGTTTGCGGCCGCGTAGTTGTGTTTGCAGCGAATCCTCCTCCCCCGCACCGATGGCTGCATCATCGCCTGCGTATGCGTAACCGATAGGTGTGTACGTCAGTGCGCATATCGTATCTTCATTAGCGAATGATTGATTACCTATAACGTATCGGATATGTCTGCGTGTTTGCCGGTGCGCGCTATTATCATGCCTTATAGAAGGTGGATTGACACTGCGCAGCGCACGGCTGTGAATCGACATAAATTACCTTCAAATGACATTACGAAGTATTACAGCGATGCTTTAGCTTAGCTAATCGTTCATGAGGTTCAATTATTCTCCCAATCCCATCGCGGCTTGGTTTATTTTAATGCTTGCGTATATAATTATTTACTAAATAAAATATATACTAAGAAAAAGATTTATTAAATTTTAATAAATATTTCTTTGAACGGTCCCAGCGGAATATTTACTTACTTTTTTAGTAAATAAACATTTAAATAAATAAAAAAAATGATGACTGAATCAAACTAATGGTTCTCGTATCAATTTAAATATGTGTTTATATTTAGTAAATATTCCGCTAGAACTACTCAAAGAAATATTTATTAAATTTAGTAAATTTTTTCTCAATGTGGGGTTTCCATTACCTGCGAATTAGATTCTGCAACAATAATCAAAAGGCTATCTGATATTACGGAGTAATGTCAGATACTCTCCACACATATCTAGCGCATGTACACATGTATATCTGGTGCAACTGCATATACATACTAATGTATACATGTGTCATTGGAAAAAAAGAATCTAGTATTAATTGAAATTCTGTTAAGTTGTATTCTGTGTTATTGTAATTCGGTTAAAAATGAACAAATTATTATAGAATTTTCTGATTGAATCTATTAACTTCTGAAATAAGCAAAGTTTTGATTAATATAATCAGAATTTTCTGGTTCGTTCATTTTTAAATAGAAATCTTTCTCAGTGCAGAATTTTCATTTCTTATGAATTAGATAGATCCTACAATCAATTCATATGTAGGAAGTAATCAATTAATACAATCAGACTCTTTTTCCAGTATACAATATTTTATATTTGGAGAATAATTATGCGAATCGTACCTATATTAACGGTACATATCGCATAGTTCCAACGACCTTTCACTTTCGTGCAAACAATTTGGCCTAATTACCTCATACTGTCAATAACATGTCAATAATAGTAACTGATTGCAGTGATATTAATAGCATTAAATATAGTTAATCTATTCATCAATTTACTTGTTGTGAATTTCAATATTGTAAAACGTTTAATATTATCGTTATTTCTTCAATATTATCATAATTGACGTATTTAAGAATAAATATATTTAAACAGAATTCACTTTTTAATGAAACTAGAACAAGAATTTCTGAAACACAGCAAAATAAATTAAAATGCTTCATCTGCTTTATGTGTGCATTTAATATAAAAAATTCCCGACTTTAATACATACAAAGCATGCGTTAAATTAAATTCATCACGTAATAATAAATCGTGTTGTATGCAAGAAATGCATTGGAAGATAGAAAAATCCAGAACAAAGATAGAATCCTATTCTGCAACGAGAATTTTGTTGAGAAAAAATGCATTGGACAATGAAAAACTGGTGTCTCGCGATTCAGCCTATTGTTTACACTTTTCCGCGTTGGCGTTTTACATCTTTCAGCACCGGCTGGATTTTACTGCTACCTCTCGTCTCCTCGTCTGTCTCTCTCTCTTTTTCTCGGTCGGATGACAATGAGGTCGGCGAGATGCTATTCGCGACGCGACACGAGTGCGTCCCTCGAGAGAGTATTTTTCTTTCTCCATTATTTTGCATTGGTTCGCGTTTGATGCAAATCACACGTTGCGATTTTGCGCGTAAATAAAATGTGTTAATACTCTGAAGTATTTAATCTCGAATACACAAGTTACAAATAAATTTGATCTATTTAATGAAAAACAGATTAGTTTTGAAGAACAAAATGAAATATAGATATTTTATCGAATATCTATATTCCATTTTATTTAGTAATTAAAATAGATCAGAATATATAAGAGCTCTGTGATTAAATATCTCTGTGTATAAATATCTTGGTGCTTGTTATTGTGCAACAAGATATCCTGATGGCGATTTTTTAGTAGTTTATATTTGCAGAAACGAGTTTCGTGATTTGCGAAATGAGCGAACCATCGAAGCGGTGCATGTATCCATTTATTGAGGCGTGACAACAAGTATTGTCGTCGCAATGTCCAGCCTTGTTGTCGCCATAGACCATCACCGATGCAGCGACCAACATTTTTTTATTCGCGAAGCTCTCAATTAATTTCTATTCATATGGTCGACGAGCCGATGGACGTGTTTACAACGTTCAGTAATTGCACAATTGTACGAATGTGAATCGACGCGAAATGTGTCCTATATTTATAGTTGTTACCAATATTGAGGATCATAATGTTTGACATATCTAATTAATTAATATGATATCAATATATAATAAATATCATTAGATCATTAATTAATTATATTAGCTATTATTTTAATATATATATATATATATTAGGTGTTGGAATTAATTCGTAGCGTTTTTAATGAAAGAATGTTATTTATTTCACATGAGCATTAAAAAATACATTAATGAAAGTACTTCCCATCACTTGTAAAACGCTACGAATTAATTCCAACACCTAATATATATATATATATATATATATATATAATTACAATCATTCTTTCTTTTCAATATACGAGAATAATTTTTTAAAAATAATACAACATCCTTTCTCTCTCTCTCTCTCTCTCAAAATAAAATTAAATAAAAATTTTGCATACGATAGAAATATATTAAATTAGATATATTATATTTGAACTATATTCATAGCATATATAAATTTATTAATTAAAAATTAATTATACAATATGCATTTTATGGATATCACAAGAAATCAATTTTTTTATAAAGAGAAAAAATCGATTATAAAAAAATTTTTTATTTTAAAATAATATCTAACATAATTAATTACTGATATAAATCTATTAAAGGAATTTCAAACGTTATGATTATTACAGTGATCGAAAAAGGTGGCCAAAAGTCCAAAAAATGAAATTCATAATTATGAATTTAGTATCATAGAATCTTGTAGAGAGATTCTTACTGCATGTTATTCCAAAAGGAAAGTGAGGATCTTTCTATATCTACAATACTACGATAGTTCGAAGTGACCGTTCTCGGAAGACGATGAGTCTGACATCCGATATTTTGATCACTTTTCAAGTATGTGTACTTTTTATTGGAAAGTCTTTTTTCAAAGAAAATTCTGCTTGATGAAGGATGTTAATAAAAATATGTAGAACATTTGCGTATATCATTACGTTTTCATGAATGTATATTCGGCGTGTTTAAAAAATCATATCAAAGACCTGCCCTGTACAATTGTTCCACTTATAAAAATTTTTACTGTAAATCATTGAAAAAGTTATCACGCCACGGGGAGCTGCAAAGTTATTACATGGAGCATATATGTTAAGAAGTTTTCTAATGAAATTTTGAAAAAAAATTTTGCCCGTCATTGTTCCTGTTGTGAGGCCATTTTAAATACATCGACGCCGAGCCATTTGGCTGGCAGCTATTCGGTTAGGCTCGATGCACAGGCATGCAGAAGGGTCGAGAAACTACCTACCCTTAAAAGATATACAAGTATAGTAAACCTCGGCTTTTCATCGTCGAGATAATTTGAATGTATATACAGGGTGTTTTATTTTAATGTACCGTTGAATTTTCATTAATTTTTGCAATTAACCATTCGAATAACGCCCCGCAAAAATATTAAATCGTATAAATATTTTTCTTATTTTACAATTAAATAATACTTATTCTGAGAAAAAATCTGCTCATATTACTACATTATGTCTATATTTTAGAATTGCGTATTGATAAAGTGATCTGCATTCGGCGGCACCTGTTCGAGATTTACGAAATGATTGGCGTTCGAACTTGGACACGCAGCTCCAATTAATCGAACAACATTTTGCTGCAAAAATGCAATGTTCTTTTAAAATCCATGTAAATGATCGAAGAAACATCAAGGAACTGTTGTCCAAGCTTCAATCGAGATGGAAATAATCTCAAAGAACTATAGAACGTTTCCTTAAGAAAAATGAAGTATGGCTTTCTTCTTCCATGATATTAATATTTCCATGATATTAGTATTTCGAAAGATTTTATTAATATTGTTGTCTTTGAAATTTAATACAGAAATATTTTTAATTTGAATTTTTTAAAAAAACTTAATGTAAGATTCAAAATTCCTTATAATAATTCAATTATATATTTCACAGAATGTTTGTACAAATAATGAAGAACTTGCGGATTCAAGTACAGCTAAAACGAATACGGCGAAATTCAAATCCGCGAAATCAAAGAAATATGGTCGACATTTTACGAATTTCGACGAAGCAAGTGATCGAACCAAGAGAAGAAGAGTCTCTGACTTACGTCAATCATGAAGCATATCAGAATTATCGTTGGCTACTGTAATGAGCCTTCGTTCTTCTGGGGCTCCTCGTGCTGCCAGTATTATCAAAGAAATTACGACGTTGATAAATACAGAACAGCATTAAAATCAACCGCAACTCTCTCTATTATTAAAATGTCTGGAGATGCTGCGCTTTCTGATGTCATCGAAGGAAAGTTATCCAAAAAATTATTATATATATTTTGGCACCTGCTTATGAAAAAATCAATGAAAAAACGCAACGTTCTTATCCCACAAGGAAATTTTAGAAACCAAAGCTCGATTTTACTCAAGAGATATTCAAATAACTGAGACTTGTACGGAAGTCAGTGTACAGGCACTCATAAATCATACATCTGAAAGAATTTTACGTGTTCAAAAGGATTTCATAAAATATTATTCCCGGAAATTCTTAAAAATGCCAGGTTGATTTTAAAATAGGGGTTCGATGATATTTCAAGCCAAAGCAAATACAAACAAAAATTTATTGATCAGACTAGCATGGACGCAAATGTATTTATTACTTCATTAGTTCCGTTGCAACTGGTTTCCAAAGATAATACACAAAAGGAAGTAATGATATGGAAATATCTGGCGCTTTCGTCACCTCGTTTTTGTAGATCTATAAGGTTACAATTTTTACATGAAAATGTAGAGTCTATTTTAAATAAAAAGAAGTATAACATGTTAAGATGGTAATCGTAATTAGCAAGCTCGAGTTCTCTTACACACCAATTTATATGAAATTCCAAACAATTGTTCGGCCATTTTGAATTTTGAAATTTTGATATCAAATTCATAATCAGCAACCTTAAAATCCTTATATACAAATTTTCGTTTAAATTTAAATATATGTGTGTGTGTGTGTGTGTGTGTGTGTGTGTACACATTACAATATAAATCTATTAAATCAGATTTAATAAACATGTAAGTCTTTTACAAAATGAATTAGACAACACATATTTTATAGATGTCGCAAGAAATCAGTTTCACATTTATCACAGAAGAGAGAATATCAAAAAGAAAAACGATCGTAACGACAGACTTTTTATACTAAAATTCTAGCGCGTTGATCTCATTTATCAAGTTATTTGCGCAAGCTGCGTCTAATAAAAAGATCATTTTTTGCTCCGATATTATATTACATCAAGTGAATGTTATCTCGATTCCCTCTTGTCTTTTTATTGATCCTCGTCATGGCTGCCATATATCTGACTCACCAGTCGTATGACTTTGCTTCTGCCGACGCGGTTCTATAGAATGGAGCCGGAAATTGGCGACGGTGAAATACAGCGTGCACCTTCGGCAAACTCGGTACTCGCTATTGAAAGAGCTATTAAGTCAAGGGTGCGTGACGGTAGTAGTCTCGCCCTTCTGTGGACAGCTACCGATGGCTTGTTCTGATAAGAAACTCATGTTAACCGTAACTTACACAGTGGCTAAGACTTCTGATTGTCATAATCTTTTAATTGAAGTTTCGAGTATATTGTCATCGACTTGCTTATCTGTCGTAATTCTTGGTTTAACAATACGAAACTATTTCATAGCTCGTGGATAACATTTACATACAACGTTTACACTAACAGAAAAGTAGTTAGTATTTGTGATTATATTTAATTGCATGGTAAAATAATCATAGTTAGATGCTCCGTTTTTATAATTATTATTGTTGTAATTTTAATATCTAATAATTATAGTTCTATCAAAAAATATATTGAAAAATAAGTGTAAATTATAGCTCAATTGTAGTAATTGCAGTCATTCTTTTCTTTCAGTATATAAACATAATAAAATGTCAATGTAATCAAATAATGTGTTTTAAATATATCATAAATTTTTACGTTTTTAATTATCACTTAATTCTTTAAGCGATGAATTCATAATAATCGGATATTTTAAAATCAAATAAAATCAGATCAAATTCTTTACAAGTAACACACATATACTAGGAAAAATGTTTTGTTTTATGAACAAACATTTTGCTGTAACAACAAAAATTTGATTGAAATGTACCGAACAAAGTTTTTGGTCAAAAATGCATCAAACAAAATTGCAATGTTATGCAAACTACATGGTATAAACAAATATTTTTTATTTGGTACAAATATTTTTGTTATTTACAAAGCAAAAAATGTATTTCGTAGAAGCAACTACATTTTTTATTATGTAAACAAAATATTTGGTTGCTATTGAAAATACCGTCAATTAAATAATTTTGCTAAAAGCATTTAATTTTTTACCCAGTATGTAAAAATGTCTTAAAGTTCATTTTGATAGGAATTTAATTTGACATTTAGCAGTTATAAAAAGTGACAATATTAAAACTGTAAAAGTACTTTACTAATGGATTCACGAAAGAAATTTTTCCAGAGGAAAGATTAAATAGTGCGCGGCAGTTGTGGGCCAGTTATATACATAGATTTATAAGATAGAGGAGCAGCCGTTTCTTCTCAAGTGTAAGCGTACCTAAAATTCTATATGCCCGTTTCGTTTTACTAGTATCCTGCGCTAGGTAACTGGACATGAACATTAAATCAGTGAATTCAGTGAATTCAACGGGACACTGGCTCTTTTCAATGCTCGTAACCCGGATTTACGTAAATATTTGTATCCTGCCACTGAAGTGAAAAAGTTATTTCTGAATAGAAGGTGGATTGCATAAATATGGAATTTATCGCGCAAGATTTTATGCCACGGAACTGGCATTGATATATAGAATAACGCAGGAGTGAGAAAAATTGCTTAGGGAAAAACTTGAAAGTACATTTCAGCATCGCTGACAGGGAGCCACTACGAAGAGTGGATCGCGGAAGAAGTGCACCGTATATACTGTATATTGTTCAATCGAATTTGAAAAAATAGTATAATGTATTGAATTAAAAGAATGTGAGATTCTTACATTTTATAAATACTATATGATTTATAAATGCATTATAATACATAAATATCGATAATTTGCAATTTAAAAAAAATGCATTTATAAAAAATCTTTTTCGACTAAAATAGCAGATGTCGCACGAGCCATATTACATTCTACAAATTTATAGAGAGTCATTCCTGGAACAGTTGACATACTTTTACCGCGTTTTACTACCGACGAACCGATTAAGCGTTTCCTGGTTATCCAAGCGAAGTCGCAGTGGCGTTTTCCTGTTCTCGAAACTTAAGACTTTCGTGGAATTTTGAACCTCGGCCTGGTTCTTGTCGATTTTCTCAATTTCCATTTGCTCCTGGTCTTTTCCCTCTGTTTTTTTTTTCTTTTTCTTTACTGAGCCCTCTCAAGCACGCGACGCGCTCGTCCACGAAATTCAAGCGCAAATCGGTCGTCCTCGACGCGGTTGAAGATGTCGTAAAGGAAGCGCTGCATATTTATCGTGCCTTGCCAGTCTCTTTTGTCGATTCTTAAACTTTAAAGTCGATAGCTCGATCTGCCCAAAATGAATTATACAAAGTGTCCTGGAACGAATTCACTTCTTTTCATCCGTAAACTTTCTCAACAATTTCAAATTAACTTTTCCTCAGCAAACATTTTGTAATTATCCTTTTTTGCATAATTTATTTAGCATTCACGAAGATATAAAATGACACTTTTAAACGTTTTCAATGTTAGAAATAGTTCTGAAGAAATATTTCACGTTTTACTTTATTTGGTCAAAGTAAATGGGATCAAGACGCTCTTCAAAAACTACCATTGTGCTTTTGCGATGTGGGCATCGTGCGGTTCGTTTCCTTTTTACACGTCGTGTAAAAAGGAAACGAAGATAAAAGTCTAAGGTTGAAGGAAAGGTTGTAAATCCTTTGATCTAACTATGTGCATTCGTTCTGCAGCAATATTGCAGTGGTAGGATTGACTACTATTTTTTTCTTAATCTCGATAATTTTTCGATTCTCAAGTTCTTCAAATATGTAAAAACTATATATATATATATATATAAAGCTAGTATTCGTAGCATAATTCATGTTTAGAAATGCACTAGAGCATTAAAAGCGAGAAATTACATGTAAGTTCTTTAACATAAAAATTCATTCGGAAAACTACTTATCAATAATAAGCAAATAATTAGAATTTGGCATCGACATTAAATCGTTCACCTTGGAAAGGAAATGCAGAAGTGGGAAACCTTGGGGCGCGCGAACATTTTTTAAAGATTTATTTTCATCATCAGAGCGATCTTTATTCGGCACTGTTAAACATTCTACGAAGTTAATGAGTTCAAGTACCAATTTGCAACCAAATGCTTTTGAAGATCAGCACTGTTTTATGCATGCACTTTTGTGTCATAATTAATAGTATAAATCGTAATACGAAGAAAGAACGATTTTACGGAAAGAATTTTCTCTTAAAATTAACCTGATAATTATGGTACAATATAATATTTTAAAGAGATTTTTACTATATGCGCTTTAGTAAAATTAATCAAATTTATTTTATATTTTATTGTAGTTTTATTAGTTAATAAGAATAAACTAAGAAAAAAAATTCTCTTCATATACTTAAAAATTTAGTTAGATTCAGTTCTAAAAATAATTTTGTTGAATTATTAAAATAATAGAACAAGTTGATTGTTAGAATATCAAATTTTTTTATAACATTGCATTATACTTAAGTTATCTTACATAATTATTTTGATGGTTCAACAAAATTATTTTAAAATCTGTGTACCTAGCTAAATTTTTAAATATTTCAGCAAAATTCTTCTTTCCATGAAGATTAAATACACTGAAAAAAATTGTTCATTTAACTAAATTAATTATTTATTTGATTAAATTAATGTAGTTGTCTTTATTTTCTCGTTGAAAGATGTATTCATATGTTTATAAATAAATACATATATTTTAATTAAATATATATATTCTTCATCGAAAGAAGTAAAACGAACTGAATTAATTTAGTCAAATATACAATTTGTTTCTCAGTATAGAAATAGATATGAATTTCTTTACATAAAATTCTTATACGAATAAAATAGAAAATGTCTTTTGCAGTTCTTTGTCGGTTGTCGCATTACACGCGAAACGTTTGACCCCATTTTCAGATGCACAGCATACGGCTCTTCCTTGATTATACGCAAATAAAAGATAGTGTTACGTAAGTTCATGTATCTCCATAAGAAAGCCTTCATGAAACATGAAACATGAAACATGCTACGGTAATTAATTATAAATTCTAATGCGTCCGTAGGCGAGATATAGCACAAAATAGACTTTGCAAATAACGTAAAAAACAATTATGCTATGACGTTATTAAATGGATGATAAATTTAGTGAGCAAATAGCAAACGAACTGAGCGATATATTCTTTTCGGTGCGAGATTAAATGTGACGAAAGATTACCGCGAGCCTAGAAGGGCTTAAAAAAATTAAACGAGATAAATTTAATTCACGTTGAAAATAAAGATTGTTCCATTAAAAATCGTCACCGTGTACAGCGCGTTTGTATTAAATTCCGTTCATTCTCACATTCGAGTAATAGCTTTTATACAGAATTGTAAACTCACATTTAAATTTTCTCACCCCGTATTCATATTTCATTAAGAAAGGCTGTATGGCATTCACAGCGAGATGAACATTCGGGTCGATTAATATCGTGATCTACATCTGCGGAATAATTATGGGTCCCCGAATAAAAGTGAACAATTCAGTTAATTAAAGTCTCTCGTTGAACTAAGGAATTCTCCCTCGATCATGTCAATATAAATTATTAGCAATAAAATCTCTTCAAATCAATCGTTGATTGTTATTCCAAAAATGCGAATCCATATTTGTCTCACAAATTATACGTAATTCTATTTAATTTTCTTTTGTATTATGTATTTCTATAATATTATTTGATGACTCTTGAGCGCTCTGAATAAAGATCAATTATTTATAATCTCGTGAAAGATATCAATAAAGTACAATACGTTAATACAATACGAATATACATATACAAATATATATATATATATATATATATATATATATATATATATATACGAATATATATTTTTAAAGGATATTTGATATTTTCAGTTTTTGTTAGCAGCAAATATAGTATTATATTTATCATTATTATTATGCTTTTCATTTATATTCATGCAAATAGGTAACAATGTTTGACAAAATTTATGCGATAACATGTTAACAGTGTCAGCTTTTATCGACCGAATATTTTAAATGTCCTGTTTTTCATTATCGAACTCTTCAGCATACCATTACATATGCATGTTACAGATGACCGGTTCTGCGTAATGATACATATTTCGCCGAAATATTTTTAACTAATTACAGCACGTGTGTAATGTTTAACTGAAAACAGCATACGAGGCTATTCATCTATTTTTAATAAAACCACTACATTTTTGCTAATGTTAACAAGTTAGTCCTATATTTATTTTTCTATTCCACGCAATATAATTGTATTTGTATCGTAGAATTTAATTATAACTCATATAGAGAGCCGAGTGTATGGTCGAAAAAATTCCATTTATTAATTCGCTATTTCACGATTAATTCTGTTTCATCAAATCAAAGGTAGAACAATAAAGAATTGATCTTTGCATGACTGTCGATAACGAAATTTAATGAAACGCACGTATTTATCATATATATCATATATATATATTATTCTTTCTGTGAGAATTCTTTTTCTATGAGATTTTCATAAACTTTATTTTTTTATCGTCTGTAATTCCACGAGAGTCTGTAACTTGCATTTTGCCCGAAACATTCGTCGCTACGTACTCCACGAAATACCTCATATAATTCTGTGAAAATATTACGAAATTTACGAAATATGCTAGTAAAAATATAGGTAGATTAAGTTTTTCTGCGGACGTATTATATAAAAATCGCGTATAAGTTTAATGAATTTTTTATGGAAGACATTTAGTACGCGAATAAAATAACGTAATCATGAAAAAACCATCACATCTTCAGCATCTCATTTATGATATATTTTTTTAAATACAAATCTCATATCTTTTTTCATACGATTAGATTTTTTTACATTCATTATTAGTGCATTACATTTCGTTATAATCTATCGTTATGATTATAGTAAATAATTGCTTTTAATTAATACTACTATTAATTAATTGCATGCAATTGCTATAAAGGATATTATTAACAAAGTAGATTTTATAAATACATTGCTGGAGGATAAAGAAAGTTATAGAAGAGGAAAGATATGCTTTTGCGTATAAGATACCTCATTTTACCTTGTTAAAATACTTGCACACGTGTCTAAGGATTGCGCCTTATCAGCGTATCATGAATATTCCGCGTTCATTTTCTCTAGATTTAATTTCCACTTGTGTTTTTCTTTGACAGAATGAACAAGCACATAATATATACGTAATAAAATAACATCCAAGTTAAAGCTAAGCTTTTCTGTAAAGCTAATGAAATGAAGAATTTAAAATTAAACACTGATTCTATCTTTCATCGAGTTCTAATTTTATTCGTATTTATCAATTGTTTCTAAATTCATATATACATTTTTTAATAAAAATAAATACGAAAAAATTTCTTAAAATGAAAATTTTCTTATGAAAATAAAAAATGTTATTCACACGATAAATAAAAATCTTTCAACGAATTTTCGTCATATTATTTATATTGCGTTTCCCGTAATAAATACGATTAGAAATACTTTTTCCTTCTTGCATTACAAATAATTTTGTATATAACGAGATTGCTAATATCGAGTTGTTACTTTAACTTCCTTTATATAGACTCTGTATCGCCTCATACACGAGCGTAACGCCGGTAGACACTTACTTTTTAATGAGATCACTAATATCCCAACAGCTTTGTTCCGGAGTTTCGTATACACCAGTGAAATAACCCACTACATCTATTCGCGTCTCTGCTTTATCATTGGAAAAGCAGACATAATAACTTACAAGTAACGTCTAAAGTAAAATCCATGTAAAATATAATTTGTATTAGAATGCATTATATTTGACTTGTAAATCTTATTTATAACTTTCGTTTGTATAAGTTTCAAAATTTATGCAAATCAATAACTAATAACAAGAAAACATTGATAGTAACATTTCAAGAGATAAATTAGAATGTTTTACATAAATCAAAAGCGATCCAGCAACATTCTTCGTCAAAAGGAAAGAGTATTCGTATTTGAATTTTATATTTTCGGAATTATATTTTATATACCTACTCTTCATACAATTTTGTATCAACTAATCGACGTCGTTGTTCATTATCACAAAAGCTGCCTGCAGTAAACTTGTTAATTGGTCGCGGTAATTAAATGGGATGATTTTATGATAACCGTAGCTTTCTCTTTTGCCAGAAGAATAGAGCTCTCGCTGTCCGAGATACTTGGACTCGTAACTACTCCTTCTTTCCATCATAGTCTATTGCAGTACTACCATTACTATCCCATTTTATCTGACTTCTACTTCTTCCTGCACACGCTTCATTCACTTTCCTTCTACTACTACCCGTCAGCGTCACTAACTCATTTAAAACTCCGGGGACAGCCCTTTAATTAAAAAAGTTTACGCTTCTTATTGGCTGGTCCCCGCGTCACATTGGAGGTCTAATTGAAAATTACTTAGCGAATAGGTATTTCCATGAATAATTTTACACCATTGCGTGCAACAATGTATAATCACATTTAATCTCTGCGGAAATTTAATACATTTAAGAGTATTTCGATATATTTATAGTTACTAAATATATTCGTCTAAAATAGCACAATTGCTAATAGGGGGAGAGGGGGATATACTAGAAATTCTGTTCTGTAAATAATTTTGACGATCTCTCGACACGTACGAGAAAGTGTAATATTACTTTTCGATGTATCTTTACCTTAAGAAAATATACGGACTATTCGCAAGTATAAAGGCAGAAACGCAATTTCTGTTGTGTTGGTGAAATAGATTGTACGTTGACCTCTTCTTCTGAAAATGGAGCATATCACATGTATATGGTAGAGGAAAAGAGAATTACGTTGTTCCTTTTCTCGATGAAATTAAATTACTACCTAGCCATTAACGCGAGTAGAATTTCATTACGTCTTTTCAAAAAGACGAGAAAGTTACGACGGCTACTCCGCGAGATTGTTTTTTTTTCTTTTTACGCGACAGCAGACAGCATATAGCAATCACACACGACTTTGAACGAAATATCAATGAGAGAAATGTACAATATTTTGTTTTTACTTTTTACTTTGATCAACGTAGTTAATATGGTACATGCTACGCGTAAAAAAATGAACACTTTCCGCTGGTAACATGAAATTTCAATTCTTCTGTCAGCAATATACCCAAAAAAATACATAGTATATATATTACATACTGTACGAAAATAATAATTGTTTTAAATATTTAAAAAATTCATATGTCCGCAAATCTATCATAAGTTTATCACAATTAAGCAAAATTTATTCAAAATATATTTTAATCATAGTACCAAGACTATTAAATTAAAAGAAATTCGATTTTCTTATTAATAAAATCTTCTTTGATTAATTTTATAATATCCTTAAAAAAAATAAATTCTTGCTTTGGATATCTATTAATGAGTTTTTTTTTAATTATTTGTAATAAGTATTTTGAGATTATTATCAAGAAAATATTCTTTTATAAAAATAACCGATTAAAATTAATAAATTAAAAAAAAAAGTAAATTGAGTAATTATCTTTCTTAGCAATAGATTGATATCTTTCTGTGTAAAGGTCTTGAAAAAAAAGAGCAATTTTTTTATTGTTTCGGATCATATCAAAATCTGAAAAAATTCTGCTATATTTGTCAAAGATTTAACAATGAGCATTTACTAATACCGGATCGTAAAATTAACGGATATCGGATATTCGACGTCACATTGTTTTCGGATATACGATATCCGGTTGGATATTTGGTAGGGTAATTATCCGGCTGGATACCGGATACTTTCCCGGACATTCTGCCGGACGGAGAAAATTATCTCTATCTTCCCAACGTGAAAAGGAAAAGAGGAAAGATGAGCGAGAAATTCAGCTAAAAAGAATAAAATTCTGCAGCAATGACGCAATTATCAATATAAAATTTCAGTCAGATATATTACTGGATATACTAATGATATTTGCCTATTCGGCTGGATAATGTCAGATACTGGATATTCCCAGATACTGGATTTCCCAGATATCCGGTACATTCCTATTACTACCATCAAAGAAGTCGAATTTATTTATTTTTTACAGATTTAAATTTATCTACTAGAATTTACAATCAAACTATCAATAGTATCTTTAAAGATTCCATGTCGCCGGGAGAGTTTAATAGCCGCTCGTTTAATGTGATAAAGCTGCTTCTAACAAGTACGAATTTCTATCTTTGCCCGTTGGATTGAAACTCTAAACGGCGCATTCACCGTCGGAATAAATTGTATAGCATCAAGAACGAGTGTTCTCACTTTGTTCATGTATTACACGTCGAATAAAAATGGCACAAGAGCGATACTGGACAGCAGTGACCGCGTATTTCTCTGAAAGCTTGAATTTAATTCATTTCTTAGAAGCGTTTTTTCAACGGATTCTCGTCCATTTTTTCATGCCCTGTCTTTTTCCATGAATACCTCGATTAATCGTACAGAATTAAAAGCGTACAAAGAAAAGAGGAATGCAGAAAAAAAATGCAATTCAATTAATCTCATACTACACTGGCTTTCGACGATGATAATTGTTCGAAGAACGTGAGTCTTTACGAAGGGCTGATAAAGTTTCTACAATACTGTATGCCACTTCCAGATATTTTATTCGCGGAATTATAATTTTCTCTTTGAAGCTAATAAATTCCTACCTTATGAAAGATATTTCACTCATTAAAATTACGTGAAAATGGGAATAATACATGAAATATGAAAAATATTATCATCAATATATTAGTACCAATAGTAGGGTAACTCTGGTATATACGCCGCACTTATCAAAAACTTAATTTATTAAGTACTGTTTACTATGTTTAAAATAAACAAACTATATCAGTAAAAACTTTGTACTGTCTACTACTATAAAAAAAATAAATACTATGAATAAAATCAATAGTATATATTTGTGTTAATATTAGTAATTCAAATTCTATAAATTAAATTTTCATTTTTATCAAAACTTATGCTAAAGTCAATATGATATATTTAATTTATCCAAAATAAAAAATTCATTAGAATTTCAACGCGTTTATATTGAAAATCAATTTTGTGTCAATTTCTCAATCAGAATGTTTATTAAAATCTTATTAAAAATTCCTTGAAAATTCCCAGATTTTTCAAGTATTTTTATTCAAAAATCCAGATAAAGTAGATAATAAATTTTAAATTTATCTTTGAAATAAATTGAAGTGCAAGTAATGCAAACAAATTATTGTAAATTAGTAAAGACAGGAGTTCCACGACCATTTTCTGTAATTGGAGCTATGAAACATATAGAATAAGAAAAACTGACTACAACATAGTAATCAGTGAGCTACTTTCTTCAGTTGAGTACTGTCTCGTACTACCAACCTGATTCTTTTAATAAAAATTTGCAAAATACGCAAGAAAATATTTACGTGAATATATTATATTACGCGAATGTGTCTTGCATACTTATTATTATTAGCCAACATTTTGCATTATCAAGAAAAAGAGATAAAAAAAAAATATTTTCAGAGCTAGAATAAGTAAAATTTCCTTGAGTAGATATTATAAAATTCCATAAAATTTCCTGATTTTTAAGAAAAAAATCCCTTAAAAAAGAAATTCCTTGAAAATTCCAGGTTTTCCAGATAGTCATCCCGTTAATAATGGAACGCATCTCTTATATTGCCGACATAATTAGGTTGAGAACACAGAGAAAGGATATGCTTTTACGAATCTGGAAGTTCTGGCAATAGCGCGCTGAGTAATATTTCCATTGTGATGAAAATGGTAGCCTCAAGCGTACATTATACTTAAATAGTGTTGTCAATTTAGCAACTAACGTAAGCTACACATAGACAAATTGCTCTGGTTTCGACGCTACGGGATCGTTATCTCAAAGTACTCAAAGTGGCAAATTGAGTTTGGTATCTGATAATTAATGCCCAATGCGCGCGAGATTTAACGGTTGTAATATCGGTTTATTAAAGTTATTACTATAAATTTACATTAGCCACGAATTAATTTGTCCTGTTTCGGAACTGTATTTAAAATGCTGCCAACATAGGCTCCGATGAATGCAATTCGGATATCCAAAATTGTGTTCATTCATTAATATACTCGGGTATTTCTAAATTACATTTAATTAACACGTCAAGAAGAATTTGTAATATTCTAGATTAAACAAACATTGCTCTCCATTTAGCGTTATATCTTTATATATATAAAATATACTTTTTATTTTATTTATTCTGAAATATCTAAGTAAAATTGTAGATTATACCAATCGAGGTAACTTTGGTTCAAATTAAAAAAGTCTACACATGTTAAAATCGGAACATTCTCTCTCTCAGAAGACATCTTTAAAAAAATTTAAAGACGTTTTATCCTAATTTTGACATGTATGCTATCTGGATATTATCAAAATTGGGCCAAAGTTACTTCGATTTTGAACTAAGATTACTCCATTTTATGATATCGTAAATCTTATAAATTTTTTATTGATTTTTATAGTTTAATTTAATTGAATAAAGAAATAAATAATATAATAAAGTATAAATAATATAATAAAGTATATAATTTTAGTCGCACATATATTGCATCAATAAGTTTGTTATGATTTTTTTATGACGAATATTCCGTATGATAAAAATATTTCGTACAATTTACGGAGTAATGAATTTAAAAAGCGAAAGGAACACAATTGTAGGTTTTAAACGAGATCTCGATGGAGCCTGAAACTCAGAAATCCCTCGACGCAAGATTCAAGGTTTCTGCGAAATTAAATAGATAGTTTCACGGGTTGCTCTGATGTGCTGAATATCGCAGCACAGAATAATCAACTACAGTTGAATTTGAATTGTAATTTACAAATCGCATGGCATACGCATGTTTATACGCAGAATCTGCATCTCAATAATCTCAATTCCACCCACTCATTTCGAGGCAATGGATCTATGAAAGAGATGTTACATTTTATTCGTGGAATTCACAGAGAGATTCATTACCTCGTACTAAAATAAAAAAAAATTCGAAACCTACCAATATGGTGCGCAACGGTATTGTGACGCTACGCTGTGGTTGCTCTGGTAAATACGATTGACCTGGAACATACAAATATAAAATCTAAATTAAAGTGGCGCGTTCACAAAATAATTAAAACTCCAAAAAATAATTATCAAAATTTTATTCATTTTTTTACTCTTACTAAAAATCTTTATTAAAATAAAAACATAGTTTTTCGTAAAAGAAAAAAATCCTCTTTTTTTAAAAAGCATTTCGTACAAAAATCGTTATTTCATATATATAAAAATTTTTTTTTTAATTTTTATTTTTTAAATTGTCTAGTAAGTTAAATAGATGAAATAATCGCAAATATATACTGCATACATGGAGAAAATTTTATATTAAGTTTTAATACAATTTTAAATTATACTTTATTATGTCTTCTATTTTCGATGGACCATCATAACATGATTCCGACATAACTTTTACTATGGTAATACTAATTTTTGTCACATAAATAAAGTAATTTTGTTAAAAGCCAGTGCTCAAGTCATATTCTTAAATAAAAAACAGTTAATTTTTACTATGATACACAAACAAAATTTGTAAGGTATATATTTTTTACTTATCTTTACAATACTAACTTTTATCCAACAAGTTTTGATTTTGTAATAAAAAATTTTTACTATGAAAAAGTGTAAAAATTACGTTGCATTGTTTTTAAAAAAATAGCTATAGCATTTAAACTTTGTGTTATGATAGTCCGCAGCTTTTACAACATTATAGTAATTTTAAATATAAAATTTTCTCCATGCATAAATATATAAAGAAGAAATTACTTCTAGATTTCGTCATCGTTCAGCCGTCTTTTAGATTAGATTTTTTTCGTGCACAATCCATATTTTGCACAATATTCGTGAAAACGTGATTAATTGCGATCGCCCGCACATTAATTACCAATATGATAATCGCGCGGTGCTTTGACACTCTCGGTATTAAACGTATGCTATTCCATGAAAGACAGAAAATATTAATACTATCAATAAACGTCAGGTACATCACGGCTTTTCGTTGGAATTATTCAATTTGTGAAATGAAATAGTTGTTATCCTGACATATTTACGCTAATCATAAATGTTAATTAAGTACACTTGATAAATAATTCGAAATTCATCGTGACAATTATTCTAAAAAGAACGATCGTATTCCGAATAGTAATGCGATAATACACGGAGCAACTCACGCCGTTACTTGCTCGCTCGAATGTTGGTGTGTGTGGTAACGCGCCAACTGTGTCTATATAATAACTCGTTGTATAATACACCACAAAAAAACAAGCAAACAATGTGAAGTTTCGTAAGCCAGCAAATTTGCTATTGCTATCTGAAATATTTAATGTATTACGACGTGAATTTACACCGAATATATCGTGTTTCTCGTATCTCAAGTTAATTTCGTTAATTTTAATGTACTATTTTAAGTACATACGCAACTTCGTTTCATTAGTGAAAATTAATATTAATATTAATTATTAGATAATATTAATCTATTAATATTTTTCGAAAAATAAAGATTCAAAAATATTTTCGAAAATGTCTTCATTTTTCGAAATAAACAAATAAATATTAATATTCTCTTTAAATAAATATTATATTAAATAATCTTTCAAAAATAAACTAATTAAACTATTTAAAAAATTTACTATTTTTCATTAAAAAAAATTATAGTGTAATGGTTAAGATTTGTTATTAATAATCACAATCAATTTATTAATAGTTAAGAAATAAAAATCGTTGATAAAAAAGATAGACTTATAAGTAAAGTACTTGTAAATGGGCCAATAATGACGCAAGTAATGCAAGATAATGATATTATCTTGCGCCATAAAATATTTGCACCAATTTGATTGGTGAAAACCAATCAAAAAGCGATTAAACTGATTGAATTAGCTACGGGTATGTATCGGATATTACGATGTGCCATCCTCTATAGACCATATTCATTGATTATGAATTATGACATGCTCAACCGTTG